>NC_069738.1:2936725-2944225 GCF_027358585.1 Pangasianodon hypophthalmus
GAACCAATTTCCGCCATTAACACCAGTGTAGATCATCCAGTTTCCTCGTGGGAGATTTAGAGAGAATTATAGCTATGATCAGCAGCCCAGAAATACACCACACTCCCAGAGGATGATTAGAAGTTGGAGTTTGTCCATCAGAAACAACCACAGACCAACACAGTGTTACTAAATGAAACTACACCCATCAGAAACAACCACAGACCAACACAGTGTTACTAAATGAAACTACACCCATCAGAAACAACCACAGACCAACACAGTGTTACTAAATTAAATACATCCATCAGAAACAACCACAGACCAACACAGTGTTACTAAATTAAATACATCCATCAGAAACAACCACAGACCAACACAGTGTTACTAAATGAAACTACACCCATCAGAAACAACCACAGACCAACACAGTGTTACTAAATGAAACTACACCCATCAGAAACAACCACAGACCAACACAGTGTTACTAAATGAAACTACACCCATCAGAAACAACCACAGACCAACACAGTGTTACTAAATTAAATACACCCATCAGAAACAACCACAGACCAACACAGTGTTACTAAATTAAACTACACCCATCAGAAACAACCACAGACCAACACAGTGTTACTAAAGTAAACTACATCCATCCGAAACAACCACAGAACAACACAGTGTTACTAAATTAAACTACATCCATCAGAAACAACCACAGAACAACACAGTGTTACTAAATTAAATACATCCATCAGAAACAACTACAGACCAACACAGTGTTACTAAATTAAATACACCCATCAGAAACAACCACAGACCAACACATTGTTACTAAATTAAATACACCCATCAGAAACAACCACAGACCAACACAGTGTTACTAAATTAAACTACATCCATCAGAAACAACCACAGACCAACACAGTGTTACTAAATTAAATACACCCATCAGAAACAACCACAGACCAACACAGTGTTACTAAAGTAAACTACATCCATCCGAAACAACCACAGAACAACACAGTGTTACTAAATTAAACTACACCCATCAGAAACAACCACAGACCAACACAGTGTTACTAAAGTAAACTACATCCATCCAAAACAACCACAGAACAACACAGTGTTACTAAATGAAACTACACCCATCAGAAACAACCACAGACCAACACAGTGTTACTAAATTAAATACACCCATCAGAAACAACCACAGACCAACACAGTGTTACTAAATTAAATACACTCATCAGAAACAACCACAGACCAACACAGTGTTACTAAATTAAACTACACCCATCAGAAACAACCACAGACCAACACAGTGTTACTAAAGTAAACTACATCCATCCGAAACAACCACAGACCAACACAGTGTTACTAAATTAAACCACACCCACCAGAAACAACCACAGACCAACACAGTGTTACTAAATTAAATACATCCATCAGAAACAACCACAGACCAACACAGTGTTACTAAATGAAACTACACCCATCAGAAACAACCACAGACCAACACAGTGTTACTAAATTAAATACATCCATCAGAAACAACCACAGACCAACACAGTGTTACTAAATTAAACTACACCCATCAGAAACAACCACAGACCAACACAGTGTTACTAAAGTAAACTACATCCATCCAAAACAACCACAGAACAACACAGTGTTACTAAATGAAACTACACCCATCAGAAACAACCACAGACCAACACAGTGTTACTAAATTAAATACACCCATCAGAAACAACCACAGACCAACACAGTGTTACTAAATTAAACTACACCCATCAGAAACAACCACAGACCAACACAGTGTTACTAAAGTAAACTACATCCATCCGAAACAACCACAGACCAACACAGTGTTACTAAATTAAACCACACCCACCAGAAACAACCACAGACCAACACAGTGTTACTAAATTAAATACACCCATCAGAAACAACCACAGACCAACACAGTGTTACTAAATGAAACTACACCCATCAGAAACAACCACAGACCAACACAGTGTTACTAAATGAAACTACACCCATCAGAAACAACCACAGACCAACACAGTGTTACTAAATTAAATACACCCATCAGAAACAACCACAGACCAACACAGTGTTACTAAATTAAACTACACCCATCAGAAACAACCACAGACCAACACAGTGTTACTAAAGTAAACTACATCCATCCGAAACAACCACAGAACAACACAGTGTTACTAAATGAAACTACATCCATCAGAAAGAACCAGAAACAACCACAGAACTTTGAAGCTCAGTATCTTGGGAGCGCCATGACAGCCATATTTTGCACACGTAAAGTGCTTTTTAGTGAGGGATCACCACCAAGGCTCTACAGGCACCGGTCCTGAGAACTAGAGGAGCCCCAGAGCCTGACTTCAAAGCCTTGTATTTCCAGAACAATGCAATGGCCTAACATGAGATGTTACACGGATAAAATGCTCTTTAACAGACATCAATCTATGCCAGTCTATGACCTTTATTTCCTGAGAACTAGACCCAGGGAGGCTGACTATTTCTAGCCAACCTTGTGCACTTTCCCTGGCTTGCTGGTACGCCACAACTGTGGGCCTGGTTCTCTGCTTCTGTAGGAAGAACATCTGTTACAGCTCCAGAAGGTGATGTGAGAAAAACTGTGAAAAAAATGCTTGCCTGTGCTTAGCGGTATTCCCAGCATTAACACAATCGTCCTATTTTTGGCACAGCTCCTTCGCTCCACAGACTTCCTCTTCATATTGTGTTGCTTTTATTTTCCTCTTCAGGCTCCATTTCACCTGTGGCAGTATTGACCAGCAGTAGGCCCCTTCCTTCCCTCCCCTTATTCTCTTTCTTGCTATTTATCACTTTATGTCAGTGCCATTTCTCGCACAGCTAGCAGCATTAGGCAATGCATTAACATGCTGACAGTGACGTTATCGAAGCCAGGACCTGAATGTCTCTCTCCGCGGTCCTGATAAGGATCACAGATTGGTGCCGAGAGGGACAGTGATGAAAGGGCATTCCTTTGTGTGCACAGGTATGAGTGTGTGTTCCACTTTCTCTCTGCCATGCTTCAGAGTCTAGGAGAAGAATAAATTCGTGATAAAGTGTATGTTGCTTGAGTGTATGAGTGTGTTCCACTTTCTCTTTGCTGTGCTTCAGAGTCTAGAAGAAGAATAAATTCGTGGGAAAGTGTATGTCACTTTTAGCATCCTAATACAATCTCAGGTATACTTTTTAAAAATCATTTTTTATGTAAGGAGATAATAGTCAACGCAGTGTTAAATTTTATTTTATATTATTCAATTTTAGTGAAATTTAACTGCCAGCATAATGGCCCTGAATCATCACATAATGGAAAAGGTGAAAGTGAAGAAAACCAAGATGGGAAATGGAGTTTCTTTCCAATATCAGGACACTGATTTTTTACACCACAGCCACTTACTGACGTTTGAAAAAAAAAAGAGGCTTTGTTGTTGTATTTTTCTTACTGTTGAGCATTTGTGTGGTTTTATGTAGATTTGTTAAGGGTAGTAGCTTTTTTATGTGTGAAATGTTCAAAAGTTGTAACATCAGAAAGAATTATGACCTCAACTACCAGGGCATGTTTTACTAATGAACATGTTTTATATCTATAAAGAAGAGCTGCAAGGTGGGCAAAAGTCAAATAAGTTCAATATCAAGCACTTTTTTACCTCCCATTTTTACCCCAGTTGGAGGCCAAGTGAGAAAATTGAGTCTTGTTAGTGAATTAATATGAGTTTTACAACAAGTTGAATGGAAAATATGTCCTTGCTAATATTCCAGTTTTGCAATGTAAATAAAAATAACAGTGTGTGTATTTTTGAGATTTTTACTGGTACACAATGTGACATGATTACAGTCAAGTTACATAACTTGATTCCAGCCTCCAAAGCTACATCGAGGCAAAGGCAAGCAACCTCATCACTAGAGTTACACCCATCTTTATTTCATCTGCACTAGTTCTAATATCAAATCTAATCTAGAGAGTATGCTAGGCTAGTAAGTTAGCCGATACTAGCTAGGACTAGTAAGAGTGTTGTTATGGTTACAGTATGGACATTAAGTAAACTTTTTTTTTTTTTTATATCAGCACAAAATGATTTTGTGCCAGGGACTTTTATGGAAAAATAGAAATGAATTGTCATCAGAATAAATGGTTTTGAGAACTTGAGTTTTCAAGCACCATATTAGTGCAGCAGCCTTCAGACTGTATTGAGTGTTTGGACAGAAATAAAAGACAGTTCTTCATGCAGAGGTAATGAAAAGGTTTTGGGTTTATAAACACTGCATCTCACTGAAGTACAGACAGAAAGATCATGTAGAGCCTCACTGTTCAGCGTGTGTCTGAATGAGGTTAAGGGTTTGTATTTCCATATGTTCATGTCTGAGTGTATGGATGTGCTGCAGTAAGCAGCATCCCCCATTCATTACAAGAGTCATTAATTCACTCTTCTAATCTTTCATTAATTACCTCACGCTTTGATTCATTGATTCAACTTTATAGCACAGCGCTGTTGATTTGTGGATTCCGGAGTTGTTGATTAATTCTAACAGTAGTGCAGCTGCAAATCACAGGTTTATATTAAGTGACTTCTTAGCTGCTATAATGTAAGTGAGAACAGGAAGTAACTTGTTTCATGGATTTTCCACAACATCTAATGTAACTATAAATGGATAAAAAGTATGACGTGTCATTCTTTTGTAATTGTTGGCAAATGGTTGTGGTGGAAGAGGAAACTCTGTTTCTTCACACCACCCCATCGCTGATTATTTTACTATAACAGCACAACACCTAGTGTTTCTTTCTTATCTCCAGTGATGAGCTTAATGCAGTACAAGTAACAAGTCTTTTCACAAACTCTTCATCTCTTTTCCACTTCTGAAAATCTACTTATGTGAATTTCAATTTGGTGTTGTGCTTGTTTCAATTTGGTACTTTTTTTTTTTTTGGTAAGTTTTTGACAATGTGTGTGATCTGTTTTATTATTTCAAGTCACTCTGACCCAGAAGCACATTTGGATCTGATCTTATGCCTGAAATGATCTCTGTACCCCAAATATTAGATGGGATTTTTACCCTGTTTAAATATTGAATGTCACTTTAAAAAAAAAGGTGAAATGTGTGCATAAGGTTTGTAATTTAACTTTAGATGATGTTCAAATAATTGAGAACACTCATTGTGATGTAAGGCAATATTCTCAGCTTCTTTTAGTGGAGAATGATAAAACACAAACATTTGCTAATATAAGAATGTTTATTCTCACACACACACACACACACACACACACACACACACACTTCCTTCTCTTAAGCAAATCTGACACTGGAAATGTCTTATCAGCTGATTGGACAGAAATGATATTTTTCCCCCTGAGCACTTTTCTAAAAGTGGGGTAGATGGGTTCCTAAAGACAACTGACTCTCAAAATCTCAGCATCCTCTGTTTGAGGCTTCACACTGATATTAAGTGTTTTAATTTCACAGTGATATTGACACAGTATTTCCACTAAGACTTTTTTTTAATAAAACTCCCCAAATTGAATGTATGAATTAACAGCTGGTCTAACAGACAATAGACAGACCTCTGACTCAAAAACTGATGTTAATCATGTGAGATTAAACACACTGATAGTGACACAACCCAGATTCACTTAGACTGGAAGATGAGCTCTTTATTAAACAATTGGAACTTGCACTTATAAAGCCTTTATAAATACTGCTGGGCTGGCAGAACTCAACAAGACTAACCTTGCACCCACACTAGATGTGTAACGTAAGCATCATGTCAAGTCCTGAGTCCAATCACACTGGGTGTGTCTCAGCTGCGTCTCCATGCAAGCTACTGGCAGCAGAAAGAGCAACAGTGCACTTTTAATCTGTTTTGGCAAATCCAGACTTCAGTTATCAGTTATGAATAGGTGAATGTACATTTCTTTACATTTCATAAGCCAGTGATTCGATATCTGATGATTTCGATATCATTTTAAAACGATCCAAATTGTCCAGTCGTTACACTAATAGTTTCTACAGTTTCTACTTTAAGGGTTCTCCCATAAGGAAGTGTAAGGGCTCTAGCTTTGACCTTTTGGTAAGTATGGATGCTAGCAAAGCTTCCCGAGAGCTCGAGACAAGAAAAACTTTATGGAAATCAGCTGAATAGCACAAGTCTGAGAACAGAAAATTGTCCTTCATAACCTTTTGGCCTCTTAAGTCTCTGACTCTGAATACAGCCGTCTGAGAGGCAGCAGATCTCTTTCGTTCTGTCCATCTGTCCTCAATGTTGTCTAGGACAAGCTTCAGCAATAGAAAGACCTCTTTTCTTATTTTGTGTAGAAATGACTGCATGATGTTTTGTGACAAAGCAATGAAGAAGTCATCCACGTACTGTAAAGAGCGACTGAAAGTTAGGATTAAAAACTTGTTATCAATTTAAACAGAAAAACAAACGTACACTAAATGGAATAACCACAGCTTTTAAATCTCATTTACACACACACACACACACACACACAGAGCAGATTGGGCCATCATTCCTCATGTCAGAAAACCAATATCTACTCGTACTCACTCGTTTAATAAGCAAGCCGACATGCCGCATTGTAAAAAGTGCTTTAAATGCAGTGCCGTAGGTGTGTGTGAAAAACACAGCTGATTTATAGACTGTGACTTTAAAACAAAGTAGAGGAGGATGAAGCTAATGTAAAACTGTACAGCCAGAGGAGAGACGATAAAGTTCTCCCTCTCTCTCTCTCTCTCTCTCTCTCTGACTTAGTTTATCTTTTAGTTTTATTTAATTTATGGTTATAGCGAGGTAAAAAAAAGAAGATTTGCAGTAAAACTCTCCTGCTACTGGGCTGAGTGACATCACTATGTTTGATCAGCACTAAACGAAGTGAATCTAATTTTAGGGATATCAATATCATTTTTTTAGACCAAGTATCAGTACACGTACATGTACTCGGTGATACTGATAATGAAATGAGCAATCTTTGAGCTTACTCAATCAGGAAAGTCACTGAACATTTTTATTTAGCTCTGTTTAAGTTTAAACAGTGGCTATGAAAAGTGCACGCGTGTGTTTATGGGCTTAGGCTATTAGACTCGTTCTTTATAATGGTTGTGATTTGATTTTAACTGAAGTACGTTTGCTAGCTACATTAGCTTGGATCGAGTAGGGTTACTCTTCGAAAAAGTGCTTCTGTACATCTGAAAGTAAAGTACATTCGTTGTCAGTGACCTACAGTGGCTGATTGTCAAGAACAACATACATACACAGCTGTTATTTTCATTCACCTAGCGTCGTCTGTAGACATTTTATCTCACCTAGCCAGAGTACGCTGCTAGTAATGAACTCCTCATGCTGAGTTTTATGTCTAAGATGTTTTATCAGGTTACTTGTATTGTAGGAAGATTTTCACAGAGCATAGTTTGCAGTCTGCTTTGCTTTGATCATTAATCATGAAATATGTCCAGATAGCTGTCATTTCATGT
>NC_069738.1:2946725-2956725 GCF_027358585.1 Pangasianodon hypophthalmus
AACTACTGTCTCCAACACTGTGGTCTCAGTCTGGACACCAGTTATGACTAGATCTTCTAATCTTCGTTTTGAGATATTATAACTGGATACCTAGATAACCTATTAGATTAGAGTGTTTTCTTGTCATTCCAGCCATTTACAAGTACGCCGTAGAAGGAAATAGCATTTTCCAAGGCCTTGGTGCAACATTACAGACGTCTCATACAGCAGTGAACACACTCGACAACATGTAGTGCAAAATCCGAGGAAGACAAAGTGGCAGTGCACAATGGACAAGACAATACATACAAACAAGGAGGACAATACAAGACATTAAATAGAAAACACAGCACAAAATGACTGATGTAACAGTGCAACATAGTGGGTGTTGTGTGATGAGTAAAGCATTACCACCACTAGCAGCATAGAAGTCCTGAGTTGTAGTAATAAAGCGACTGTCTTGCTGTAACTGTAACAGAAATACAGTGCACAGTGACATTCCTGTGAGTCTGGTATAGTAATAGGAAGGAGCGAGACAAGGAGACGGAGTGCTTACTGGTTAAAGCAGCTAATGCATGATTGGGGCTGTGTGCGTTCCATTCTGACGGAGGTGGGTAGCAGGCAGTTTATTAACGGTCCTGACAGCCTGTTGAACAAAACTGTTCCACAAGGTACAAAGGTACGAAGAGTTATGGAAGGAATGAGAGGGGTCAGCCATTTTTCTGCTGGCATTCCTGAGGCAACAGTTGTTGTATGTGTCGAGTATCAGAGGCAGAGAGTTCGTTCACCATGATGTTCCCCGTGGTCTTCACTATCAGCTGCAAGACACTGCAGTTTGATTTGCTGCAGTTCCTGTACCAGACAGTGATGCGGCTGGTGAGGACACTCTGGATGACGCCTCTGTAAAATGAAGTGAGGGTGTTGTTCGTGTGCACTCACGTGTGTTTGTCTTGTCAACAGTAAGCCACAGACTGCTGAGCGGACACCAGTCCACTAGCTGCTCCACCTCAGCTCTGTGTGCTGTCTCATTGTTGTTGCTGATGAGTCCCACTACTGTGGTATATATGTGGTATAATCACCTGCCTCAGAGAGGTGTTGAAGATGTCTGTGAGGACAACAGTCTGCTGTTTAGCACATTCTCTGAGTACTCAGCCAGGTATGTTGTCAGGTCCTGCAGCTTTGTGTGGATTGACCTTAGATAATCTTTGACTAGATCTTGTTGTCTTAGTCTGGAGACCAGTTATGACTAGGTCTTGTTGTCTTAGTCTGGAGATCAGTTATGACTACATCCCCTGGTCTTAGTCTGGAGATCAGTTATGACTACATCCTGTTGACTTAGTCTGGAGATCAGTTATGACTAGGTCTTGTTGTCTTAGTCTGGAGATCAGTTATGACTACATCCTGTTGACTTAGTCTGGAGATCAGTTATGACTAGGTCTTGTTGTCTTAGTCTGGAGATCAGTTATGACTACATCCTGTTGACTTAGTCTGGAGATCAGTTATGACTAGATCTTGTTGTCTTAGTCTGGAGATCAGTTATGACTACATCCTGTTGATTTAGTCTGGAGATCAGTTATGACTAGGTCTTGTTGTCTTAGTCTGGAGATCAGTTATGACTACATCCTGTTGACTTAGTCTGGAGATCAGTTATGACTAGGTCTTGTTGTCTTAGTCTGGAGATCAGTTATGACTACATCCTGTTGATTTAGTCTGGAGATCAGTTATGACTAGGTCTTGTTGTCTTAGTCTGGAGATCAGTTATGACTACATCCTGTTGACTTAGTCTGGAGATCAGTTATGACTAGGTCTTGTTGTCTTAGTCTGGAGATCAGTTATGACTACATCCTGTTGACTTAGTCTGGAGATCAGTTATGACTAGGTCTTGTTGTCTTAGTCTGGAGATCAGTTATGACTACATCCTGTTGACTTAGTCTGGAGATCAGTTATGACTAGGTCTTGTTGTCTTAGTCTGGAGATCAGTTATGACTAGATCTTGTTGTCTTAGTCTGGATATCAGTTATGACTACATCCTCTGGTCTTAGTCTGGAGATCAGTTATGACTCAATCGTGAGGTCTTAGTCTGGCAATCAGGTCTTAGCCTGGAGATCAGTTATGACTAGATCTTGTTGTCTTAGTCTGGAGATCAGTTATGACTACATCCTCTGGTCTTAGTCTGGAGATCAGTTATGACTCAATCGTGTCCTCTTAGTCTGGCACTCAGGTCTTAGCCTGGAGATCAGTTGTGACTAGATCTTGTGGTCTTAATCAGGAAATCAGTTATGACCAGTTTTAGTCTGAATATCAGGTCTTGAACTATTACTGGATCTTGGGGTCTTAGTCTGAAGATTGACTATTAGATCTTGTAGTCTGACTAGATCTTGGGATTTTTGTCTGAATATTTCTAGATGCTATCATAGAATAGAGCTTGTAATCTAGGTCGGGAGATCAGTTTTTACTACATTTTGTCATAGACTAGATCTAACCCTGTTCTAACCCCTTGTTTGTGGAATATTTAGTTGGTTTTTTTAGTTGGAATAGTTAGTTGGGATATGTTACACGAGATGTACTATCTACCATATTCTCTTGTACATGCTATTAGTATCTTTCATGCTGTTCCATTTCATGAATCTAGCATAATTCTTTCTCAAAAGAGCTACATTGTAAAGATATGGTCAGACTGGAGTGTGTTTGAGTGATGAAACCAGCATCACTGAGGTGTGAGTTTATGTTACAGCAAGCAATAATCCAGGTGGCTCATCTGATGGTTAATTCCTGCATGTTGGCAGCTGATATGAGATTGGCAGGCGACAACCCTACATGTGTGTGATGCAAACTCAAACTGTCAAACAAAACACACATGCACGCACACATACACACACATATGAGAGTCACACAACAGCAGAAGTTGTTGGTGGTGGCAGTGGAGCAAGCCATATGTGTGGGCTCTACACACAGGCAAAGATGCTGGCAGCCTACACACACACACACACACACACACACATGAATGTTATTCTAATTTCTTCTGAAATGGTCATTATGCTCCATAACACACATGCTCCCTACATTAATCCATCTGTGTCGCTCTTGATGTGTTTGCACAGGTTTGAAACCAAGCATGTCCTGATTTTTGCCAACAACACTTACATTATAGCAGCTAAAAAACAGTTCACTTCCTGCAGTCGGATCCATTCAGAGCTGAATCACTTTCTCACTAGAGTCCACTTGGAAGCAGGCCAAGACACCTTGCTTAGACAATCTCGGACCCGAGTGTGATTAATGCGTTCTCACCTGTCTAAACAACGGCATTGCGGAGGAGAACACACCAGGGTTCCATTCAAATGGACTAAACGCTGAATATGAGAAAACACATGAAAGTAAAAACGTTTTAGTGTCTTTAACTCAGACATAACAGTTACATTTCAAAAATAAACTTCATTATTTGAGGTCCACTATAAGCAACTATAAGGACCATTAAGCAATTCTATGCAAGAAAAATAGCCAGCGCATTTCGATTATGTATGGAAAATAGGGACATCTTTTTCTGTATGCTAAATGAAGAGCGACCGCTTTCAAATCCTCCTCATAGTCAGTGATAAAAATATAATTCTGCTCGCTCGTCTCATCAGCCCATCACCCAGCCAGGTGTGTTAGAGGCGCTGAAAACCGCTGATTTAAACCATATCTTACTTTTATTGCTTTTCATCTGACTGCATCTTTCTCACTCCATCCCCTGCTTTCCCTCAGAGAACGATTCTTCAGCCTGGATGAAGGGGTTATGCCATTAGCATGGGTCACCGCTGTACGATTTCACACTCGTTTTTGCATGACAGGTCTGAATAAGCCCTCAGCTCTAGAGAGAGAAATGCAACCGTACCAACTGAACCAGCACTCTTTATCTCCCATCCAGCATAACTTTACTGCTCAAACACTCAGCTCATTTGTTAATGCAGTCAAATTGGGCATGTGTTTGTTGGAACAGGAAAGAAAAATGCTACACATGTTCCTGCATCCATTCAGGATTTGAGCTCCAAGTCCGTAAAGGCCCAGTCACACCTGCTTTTCGTTAATTCCCTCTTCTAGCAGAGAACATTACCAGAACATTCAGTAAGTTTTTTACAGGATTTTAGAAGTGCAGGCTGTATTGTTACAAAAATGTAATGTATTTAAAACATTAACATAATAGTAGTTTCCTCCAAAATACTGTAATATAAGAGATATGCTGTAATAAAAGAGAGAGAGTTAGAACAGCTATAGCATAAATGTATAAACAATCAGGAGAATAACAAAACTCAAAAGCTACGCGAGCGCAGTTCTTGGCAAGACTTCGCAACGAATGCATGTTCTTTGCATGCTTAAATAGTAGATTCAGGAAGTGTACCATAAATGAATTAGCAGAGCTTGCATTAGAATTCCACAGATGGCGACCTCTGCTGGAGAAAAGGAGTAGTGTCCTGGGTTACAGTTACTAATTAGAAAAAAATGAACATAAAAATATTAATGTGCATGTTAAATGGTAATGTTACGCACGTTGTGAGGAAAAAAGGGCCTCCGCCCGTGCGTAAATTTTAGAATGTTTACTTCCAAACTTCACAAGTTGAAGACATAAAGCAGTGCCCAATTACTCAGCTCCAACACATGGCTGTACACTTGTAGCATTTGCAAGGCATTCCATTATAATTCCATTATTTCCAATAGTCATTTCTCCACTTGCACAGATTAGCTGACAACCCTGCAATAACTCACGTTAGCTACACTAATGCTGTTCACGTCCTTTAGTATCAGTCTGCTCCAACACACTGGCTTGTAGCATTTGCAAGGCATTCCACTGCATTACAGGACCCCTTAGCTGTCCTAAGTGCCTGAGTGAGCAAAACTGACCTGATACCTGTTGTTCCTTAAACAGCATGCTGCAATTATTCATGGTTGGTAATCAATATTTATCCAAATATATAATATAATATAATCTTTAAAGCAAAATCTTAAGGGGGGATGGGTCTATTTATATGTCCAAACATACATTAGTCTTACATTAATGTTAATATGCTACAACTAAATCAATGCTATAGGAACATGTTTGAACTTTTCTGATACACTGATCGTTGGAATTTGCCAGTTTTGTACCATAAACTTCAAATCTGGAGATTAAATCTGAAAAATAAATAAATAAATAAATAAATTCTCAATGTCAGCCAGTAGCACCATTGCTTTGGCTCTGTTGATTTGCTAGCAACCATCTCTGAGGTAGATTGCCAACAAGCTTCTAATATACAACACTTTGGAAAGGAAAATTGAATTGTATTTACAAACTCTGGAAGCTAAGCACTGCAAAAAGCGAAGCCACCACTAAATTGATAACTGCATCAACATACCACAGTTTTTTTGTTCCTTTTTTGGCATAAAGCTTTATGTTCTTCATGTACAACATATTTGTAAATTGGAACCAAATATATGATTTTAATGGCGTCTTATTTTTTCCATTTCTCATTTCCAGTCCCAGCTCCAATCAGCAGGAACCTTGGGGCTTCATTTCCATCCACACTGTTCATATACAGGGCCGTATGTTTGTCTTGAAAGGTGGTAGGGACACATGACCGGGAGGCTTCCCTGAGTCTATATAGATAATTTTGGAGAACAAACACCTTCAACACTGACAACAACTGTATATATGTTTGTATGGGACCTGACATTACAGGGCGATTTCAGCTATCATGGACATGTCCCTACCATTCTTAGAAGAAATCTACTGTATGTCTACCTTTATACTGATCATCAACAAAATGAAGAGAAGATACCCTTTAACAAAAATGCTACAACTGTACTGCTATAAAATCTAAAGAGATTTGAGTTTTAGGCAATGCAACACAACACTGAGGAGTAAATCAGCACATAAGGCCTCAGCTTACGCAGTGGCTTTAAAAAACAGTGTGTACTGTGCAGGAGAATGGGTTTCCCGTGGAGGCAACAGAAACAGCGTGAGAAGTGAAAAGATTAATAGCATGGGAGGAGAGAGAGTGAGTGCAAGGAGAGGAATGATATCTCCACCACCGTGTTATTCCTCACTGTCAGAAAGCAACACAATTCCATGCACATTTTGAGCAGATTTGTGCTTCTACTTTAGATTGTGTCGTCAGCCAAACCTGATATCGTGGGATATGTACAAAAGTAGTAAGAAAAAAGTATGAATGCTAAAATTGATCCCACCAGTGATGGATTGGAAATGGAAAATGGAGCTCACATTTTCAATGACTTTGATTCAGGAAGGCTCCAGTGCAAAAAGGCTGTATCATGACTGCGTAGCTCACTAGATCACTGGCTAAGTTAGCTAAAACGATGCAACTAATAAACTACAAAATTCAAATACTGAAATATTTAAATATAGGATAAACAGTATCTAGCTGCAAAAGAGCAAAAAGGGGAAAAAAAAAAAAAACAGGAAAGTTGGAGAAAACCAGGAAACAGTCTGTGTGTGTAAGGGTGAGGTTTATTTGGTGACACAATTTGCAGTGCTTTATTGTGTCAGTAGCTCAATCACTCATTAAAAATGCACATCTTACACCTTTAAGGGTTCTTTGGTTGTCCATTTGGGGGAAACCTTAAAGGTTCTTGTGTAGAACCCTACAGCAGAGTGTTTCCCAAGGAAATCCCTTTTAGGGAGCGAAGAACCCTTAAAGAAACCCTTGAAGAACCTTTTTTCAAATAGTTTATGTATTAACTGGGTAAGCATATGGCACAAACTCCAAATTATTGGTTATTATTTTCTTTTACATAACTAGAACCTGTCAGGCTTTTAACATTTAGCAAAAATGGCTAAGTACTTGGTACAGTTTATAAGAGTTCATTGGCTAAATAAAGGCTCTTAACCTTGTATAAGGGTTCTACTTGGAATCCTTTCTGACAGGGAAACAAGTTGGTATAGGGTTCTACACAGTACCTTTACAGGATAAGAGAAGAACCATTAAGTTCTGAATGATCTAAAAATGTGCTGTATATATTAACCCGGGTAAGTGTGTGGCACAAACTTTATTAAAAATTATTGATAATTATTTTCTTGTTAATAACTTGAACCTGGAAATTTCTAGCTGTTTGATATTTAGGAACTGTCTTGGTACTAGGTCCAGTCTTCAAATGTTATTCAAGGGTTTTTAAAGACTGCACAAGTACCAAGACAGTTCAGATAAATGTTAATTGCCTGACACGTTCTATGCATTCATTCATTCATTCATCTTCAGTGAGCTCTTTATCCTGGTCAGGGTGGCAGTGGATGCAGAGCCGATGCTGGAATCACTGGCTGTGAGGCAGGAATACATCATACACACACTCATTCACACCTAGGGGCAAGTTAATATAAGCAGTCTATCTATTGGCATGTCTTTGGAGGTGGGACGAAACTGGAGAACTCTAAAAAAACCAAACTGGACGTATGGAGAACACACACAGAACCTTCAAACAGACAGTAGCCCAGGTTCAGGATTGAACCAGGGTCACTAGAGCTGTGAGGTGACAACACTACCTGCTGTACCAATGGCCTTGGTTCTAGGTATTAAGAATAAAATAATGACCAATAGTTTGGAGTTTCTACCCCACATTTATCCAGGTAATACGTACCCTTTTATTTCTTTAATGGTACTTTAAGGGTTTGCTGGACAATTAAGAGTTCTTACCTTCTAAAAGGGCATGGAACCCTTTCAGTGAAAACACTTTGTAGTGTTTTGTATAGAATTTTTAAGGGTTATATGTACATTTTTTAGTATGTACACTAATTACTCTTGTGTCTATGGACCTTCATTTTAGCTAGCTAGCTGTAGTGTTAGCTAGATGTACACGGAAGTCAGATTTTGGTGATCATATACAGTGTATGCATGGATTGGTCGAATAACTTTTCTCATGAAGGAATTTTATGTAATGGATGCAAAATGAAGTCTGTTGTAAAAGTAGAGAGTGTTTAGCTGTTCGAGTTACACACACTACACCTCGCAATAGCAGTGCACCGATGTTTGCTTTTTGGTGTATATGTGAGCCCCAAATTTGGTTCCAGAAGGAATTCTACTCCTCTTCACACTTCCTTCATTACAGTGTATTATTACAGCTCGGCCTCTGAGAGCGAGGGGTAGAGAGAGACAGACGTGTGCTGAACCTCCCGCCTGCTATTATGATTTTATTTACTCCATAATCCTGTCATCTCTGCACTCTACAGGGAGGAGAACACACTGAGTGCATTTCATTACACATGTGTTCACACTTCATTCACCTCTGAAAGCAGATCAGAGCCCCAAAACGCCATTACACATTCTCCTCATTTACACCTGTTACCTTCTCACTGCACTCAGTGACCTGCTATCTATCTATCTATCTATCTGTCCGACCATCACACCCGTATGTTGTTCTTCTCCAAACTGTTGCCACACGCAGTTGTTGTACAAGCACACAATTGTATAGAATGTCTTTGTGTGCTGTAGCATTACAGTTTGGAACTAAGAGGCCTAAACCTGCTCCAGCATGAAATGCGCCTGTGCACAAAGCGAGCTCCATGAAGACGTGTTGTAGAATTTTTTTTTTTATGTTTCTTCCATCCCTTGATCTTTTTTATGCTTTCCTGTTTCTTTCTTTTTTTATTTTGCCAAAAACATATCTGAATAATATATATTCTTTCATCATTACATTCAAGCAGTGTGCCCTCTGTGTGTGTGTGTGTGTGTGTGTGTGTGATTGCAGGCAGATTCCAGCCTCTGCTTCTCCACGTTAAGGTCACAGGGTCATCCAGCACTGAGTCTCAATATGATGTTAAACACATGCTGGTGGTTGTTCACACATTACAGCCACACACACTCTCAGATAACCACACATAGCTACACTGACACATGCAAATGAACAGAAGGTAGCAACAAATTCTTACACACAGCAGTACATACAAGCCTAGCATTAATTGCATACATACACATACACACACACAATTTCATATATATATATATATATAAATACCGCTTGCCATATGTGCACTGTACATGATGCCATTCATAAGTTGAGCTTAAACATAAAGTCTGTGTGTGTGTGTGTGTGTGTGTGTTGGGAGATAATTAATGACATAACTGATGTGTGTATGTGCTGCTATATATAAACCCTTCACATATGCCTGTGTGCTCACACGTCAGCCCACACGCTCTCACACATTCACACTATGTAAGAGGATTTATACAGCATTCCTCTAAAGCAGCCTGAGGATGCACACACACACACACACACACGTAAAATAAATAAATTATGCATTGGCACATTGGCTCACTATATGGCTTACTGGCAGGTAAAGAAATTACATATATTAGTAATAATAAAAAGAAGAAGACCAAATATGGGGACTTGGTGGGACCAAATACAGGGACATGTGGGGACCAAACATGGGGATTTGTAGGGACCAAATATGAGGACTTGTGTGGACCAAGTACAGGGAATTGTGGGGACCAATTCTGGGGACTTGTTGGGACTAAACATGAGGAATTGTTAGGACCAGATACAGGGACTTGTTGGGAAGAGACACAGGGACTTTTGGGACCAGACACAGAGACTTGTTGGGACCAGATACAGGGACACGTTGGAACCAGATGCAGAGACTTGTTGGGACCAGATACAGGGACACATTGGAACCAGATGCAGAGACTTGTTGGGACCAGATACAGGGACACGTTGGGACCAACAGTAGTTGCTTTTTGATCTCCAATGGGTGTGTAATTACTTTTGTCCATGTAGCCTAATTGAACAAGCTATAAACACAAATTTGTGGGTATTTCAGCAATGTAGTACTTACAGTACTTACTTGTTTTTAGGCATTGTCTGTTTACAGGAGCCTTCATAGCTAGCTATGCTTTGCCTTTAGACACTGACTAGGATGACAGCGTAGGCAGCAAGGCGAGGCAAGGTGACTGGATGTAAAACTTAGGTGTAAAGTCAAATACAAAAAAAGTTTCTATTGTAACTGATTTAAAACCATGTTGATTCATCACAATGGAACGTCTGATTGTTAGAGATC
>NC_069738.1:2961725-3056725 GCF_027358585.1 Pangasianodon hypophthalmus
CCAAAACCAAACATCTGACCATCAGTCAGACAGTGAAAAGCTTCCCCTCCTACGAGGAGAAGATAAAGACTGCTGTATATTAGTCTCGCCCTGCCATAGTGACCTGCCTCGCCCTCGGGTCTCTTCTAACTCATCTGATCGCTCTGCTTTATTATTCTTGCTTTATATTTTTTCTTACCTTTATTAGTAAATACACTTTTATTCTGTAATTTTATCCATCCTTTTTTCAATTATTCTGTATATAATGCCTTTAATTGTCCTTAATTTATGTACATCGTTAGCACTATTTTTTTTATTTTAATCTATTATTTTTTTAATCTAATATTTTATTTTATTTTGTCTTGTCTTTTTATTTTATTTCTCCTTTTTATTTTATTACCCTTCCTTTATACTTGCTTTGGCAATACAAATGTACAATTATTTGTTGCCAATAAAGCACGTGAAAACTGAAAACTGAAAACTGAGAGAGAGAGAGAGAGAGAGAGAATCTGAAAAGATGTGGGCCTTTAACACAGGAATATATTATTGTCTTTATGAAAGAGCTTTCTCTCTCTCCCTCTCTCTCTCACTCTCTCTCTCTCACGCTTTCATTTCAGCATAATTTTATTACCATCATTGGGTCTCATTTATCAAGCCGGATATGAGCAGATTTATTCGTAAATTGTTAGCATGAGCGTTTACACAAGAAATTTGGTATTCATGGAAACCCCGTACATTTGGATAAACCTTAGGATCCTACTTGTGCTCCTGAGTGTGTGTAAATTTACACATAAGAAGACTAACTAATGTAAACCTCGACATCTTCGAATTCAAATCATATCATTTCCATGGATTACTACTTTTACATCTGTTATAAATTGCTTATTTTTATTACATTTACAGCGTTTAGCAGACGCCCTTATAAAGAGTGGCTTATAGAAGAGCTTTGGAGTCTCTATCAAAAACACATCCTCATGCTGGATCACTAGGTCAGGGACTAAGAGTACAAGTCAAGTCAAGTGGAGAACATTTAGTGAAATCCATTTTTTTGTATTATTGGCTAAGAATAGTTATGGTTTTTCATTATAGCTCTTCTTACTTTTCATATTATCAGCATGGTATAGTATGTAATTTTCAGACTTGCTGGAGCATGTTAAACAGTTCTCAAGATTCATGTGTTCATGAAAACCTCCATACAATCCATCTATTGTGAACAGGAATGTGTTTGCCAGGGTCTAGGAGAGTTAGTGACCTTGAGTTAGCAGCCTAAGTAAGCTGTTTAGAGAAAGGGCTTTGTGAGTATGTAGGCAGTCGAGGACTGAATGTTGAAGGGACAACACCTGTGGACTGTATGTGCATGAAGCTTCAGTAAAACTATTCCTCTTCTCCGGGTTTGCACCTGCTTGCATCTTTATTAAGAAGAAAATCAGAAAATTACTTCACAATCCATCAATGGCATTTATTAAAGCTTCTAAAAATAAAAAAGCGAGCCAACACAAAGCCATAAATTAAACTTTTATAAATCCAGTGTAAAATGTTTGTTCGGTTTGGCTTACGCAAACTTCTACACACAACTTTACTAAAAGATTTACAAATGAGGCCCAGTGTGTTTATTACAATATCACCAAATCATTTCCAATATATAAAATAATGGAAAGCTTAAAGTTACAGCTTTAGCTCTGACTGTTACAAAGTGCTGACACTGGAGACTCCTTCCATCAATGTTAAATAAACATCTCCTTACTTACCAAATCAATGATTACGCATGTTTTTTAATGTGTTTCTGTGGAGCTTTAGCCATACAAGCCCCTGTGAATGAACTGTTACTATAGAAAGGATAAAGTATAGCAACAAGCGTATTAATATAAACCTGTGATTTGCAGTTCTCTCTTTCTCAGTCCTTCTCAATGATGCGCTGTTTCAATCTGCCTCTGTCTGTGATCCTCACTGGCTCTCTTTCAAACCTAATGCCACGATAAATTATCAGTTTGATTTAACCTGAGTTACGCTGTTGGATTTTATTACATTTTACATTAACGAAATTGTAGGAAAAGGTATGAACGCTAACCCAACCCCTGACTCTAATGAATCTGTAAATGTTAGCCAATTGCTCTATCTGTCTTTCTTGAGAAGGTTAGATGTTCTCTGGTTGAACGTATCACTACATTATAGACACCCAGGATGGAACGGCTGTGTAATGATGGTGTGTGTAAATCCTTCAGGGTTTGAGTTAGATTGTGAAATGCAGTACTGATCAGTGTGTGTGTGTGTGTGTGTGTTGTACTGAGCCGTTCTGGCCGTGTGTGTGATGGGGTTTGCATTGATCTCTCTGCGGTCGTCTCTCCTCCGCACCGAGCTGCGCCATTCCTCCTTCCTCCTCCGCTCTGTCTCTCTCCTCCACACATCATTCCTCACCCCCCTCCATCCTCTCTCTCTGTCACTCTTCATCCAACTGAAGAACAGGAGGAAGACAGGATGAACTTTTCCTCCTATCGCACAGCTACGGCTCCTGTAGCACTGACCAGGCCACACAAACCCACCGAATAATGAGAGAGCGAGAGGGCAGCAGAAAGAGAGAGGGAATGAGGGAGTGCTGCAAGAGAGAAATAATTGGGGTCAAAGGTCACGTAGTCACTAAATTCTCCCTCTTTGCTCACTCTTTTCAGTTTTCTTATCTTCTCTTGCCAAAAAATCACAACATGCAACCTGCATGCATCAGATAGATTGTAGGATGGGATCTGTCATTCTCTGTTGTTCGTATTATGACTGTCCTCTGGCTGAGAGGGCTGACCTGGGTCCAGGTGCACTCATCTGTTTCCCACATCCTATTCTCCAGAAATTCTGCATCATGGCCAAACATCACAGAAGAGCTCAAAGACACAGAAGCAGTGTTAAACTCTTCATGTACTGGTTCTGCTTGGGCTGATCTGACTGCTAATTTTGGGGGGCTATTTTTTTTTTTGGTTATTCTCTCCATGTTTCAAGCTATGCAGAGTCTGATTTGGATGTCCAGTTTGATCAGATGAGACTTTTGGCTTTGGTTGGGCTATTGTAGGACTTGTGGGGAAGTCTGGGTTTGGCTGGGCTGTTTTCTGCTGTTTAGCTGTTCTGGTTCTGCTTTGTCTTATTTGGGTCTAAGGAGGCTTTTTTGGGTATGGTCAGGCTTCATGTCCAGTTATCTCTTCTCTAGGTTATCTCTTCTGACCTGTTCTTAGGCTGGTTTGACTATTCTTGACCAGATCTGATGTTTGGCTTTGAGTGAGCTATTCTAGGACTTAGATTGTTCTGGGGTTAGTGGAGCTGTTTATCTGTTTTGGCTGATTTGGATGGGTTTCTTTAGAACTTTTTGGGCTGTTCGGGTACTTGTGGGGCTGTTTAGATGTTGTGATTGCTTTATTGAGAGTGGTGTTCTGTCTGGTTTGATTGTTCTTGGCTTGACTGGCCATTCGAGTAAGATCAAAAGGTGAATATGAGACAATAGATCAGAATTTCAGATTTCATTTCTTGATATTTACATCTACTGTAGATGTCTAAAAAATATTGGAACATGTGACTGACAGGTGTTTCTTGTTGCCCAGGTGTGCCCTGTTAGATCGATTGTTTAAACAGTTAATAGGTCTGAATGTCTACTCTCAGTTTGAGCCCTGGGGTTCTGCATTGGTTATTAAAAAGGACAAACCAACATGAAGACCCGGTAGCTGTCTATGGGAGCCATTTTGCAGCTGAGAAAAGAGGGAAAAATTGATCACAGCCATTGCACAAGCACTGGGCATAACCAATACAACAATTTGGAATGTGCTGAAAAAGAAAGAAACCACTGGTGTACTAACAACCAGATATCGAACAGCAGTTGATAACAGAAACATTGTGACAGCTGTGAAGAAAATCAACAGTCAGTGACATCAGCAACAACCTCCACATGGCAGGGGTGAAGGTATCACAATCCACCATTTGAAGAAGACTTCAAGTGCAGAAATATAGAGGCCATACCACAAGATGTAAACCACTCATCAGCAGTAAGAATCTGAAGGCAAGAATGGAATTCAAAAAGAAATACAGAGATGAGCCACAAAAGTTCTGGAACCAAGATTAACCCCTACCAAAGTGATGGTAAGGCCAAGGCGTGGAGAATGAAAGGATCTGCTCATGATCCAAAACATATGACCTCATCAGTCACGCATGGTGGAGGTAGCGTCATGGCTGGGGCTTGCATCGCTGCTTCAGGAATGGGTTCACTAATCTTTAATGATGATGGAACTAATGATGGTAGCAGCAGAATGAATTCAGAAGTCTACAGAAACGTTCTGTCTGCCAATTTACAGAGAAATGCATCCAAACTAATTGGAAGGAACTTCATCATGCAGCAAGACAACGACCCAAAAAGCACTGCTAACACAACAAAGGACTTCATCAGAGGAAAAAGTGGAAGGTTTTAGACTGGCCGAGTCAATCACCAGACCTTAACCCAACTGAGCAGCATTTCACCTCCTGAAGAGGAGACTGAAAAGAGGAAGCCCCAAAACAAACAACGACTGAAAGAAGCTGCACTACAAACCTAGAAGAGCATCACTAAAGAACAACGCGACAGTTTGGTGACGTCAGTGGGTCGCCAGCTTGATGCAGTTATTGCAGGCAAATATTAAATCTTATCGACTTTAATTTACTTTAAGACTATCTGTTCCATTACTTTTGCTCACCAAAAAAAAGTGTGGTTTGCCAGCAAAGGTGCTAAAGGTGCAAGAGGTGTTCTAAGTTTTTTAAGACATCTAAATGTAAATATCAGGAAAGCTAAAATTCTGGTCTATCGTCTCATTCATCTTTTGATCTCTCAAACCCATATATATATATATATATATATATATATATATATATACATATCTCAAGTTTCTGCAATACCACTGCTCCACTGATTCCCTTCCCTATAAGCACTAATGCAGTAATGTGCTTTTACGGCTTCATCAGTGTCTCTCAGAGGGTAAATATGTCAGAGGAGACTCTGATTTAGATTATGCTGCAAATGGAGCTCTAAACAGAAGCTCATACTGATAAATGTCTGACATTATTCTACAGAGCCACGAAGCTGTAAAATATGATTGGGTTAATGTCATTTAGAATTAAACCGTTAACCTGGACAGTCATGACATTTAATAGCGCTATGGATTAGAAAGGGAAAAAGCATCGGCCACCCTCACATGTCTAATGAGTCATAATGGCTTTGGATTTGCTGTTCACTGCAGGCAGAAATGGTACAATATGGGTTTGAAAGCTTCGTGACTATGTTAAACTAGCTTCATTGGACATCTTGCAATATCCTGGTGACCTACTAAAATGTGCATAAAATGTTTTCCATATTGTTATTGTAATCCAGCGAAAGGGCAGTCTTTGGGTCGAATTTGCTTGCAAGATAATGACAGCTGATCTCAGATGTGTCTTATTTTAGCTAAAGTGATAGCAAAGTCCTGTGCTGCTGGGAGTCTTGCTGTCTGGAGATCCAGTGCGTAAGTTACATGTATTTTCACAGAGAGGCTATAACGCTTTGTAGCTTGACCTGTACTAGTCTTTCTGAGCATCATTGAAAACTCCTTTTGTTAATTTGCATCATGCTCTTGTAGCGTCTGTGCTAATCCGTTTACATTATTCAGCATCTGTGGCTTTGATTCAAATAACAGTATTGATTTCTGTGGCGCAGAAATGGATGAAGCAGAAGTGTTGAGAGGACGATACTGTGGGTTTGTGGGTGTGTGGAAAATGAATAAAAGAAGCAGTTATTCTACGTTTGTGATATTCATTAGTGGTGTATTGTGGTAGTGTAGTCTACAGCTCGACCGCCATCTTTACAACTCAATCTATATTTATAAACATTCCTACATTTACTTATTTACCAATTTTTTTTCATTCTTGTGAAGACTGTCTTTCTTTCTTTCTTTCTTTCTTTCTTTCTGTTTCTGATTCTGTCATAATTTCATTATCTTTTCTTTTTTCTTTCTCTCTTTGTCTCAGTATCCAGTTTCTTTCTTTCTTTCTTTCATTTAATCTATCTATCTATCTATCTATCTATCTATCTATCTATCTGTCTGTCTGTCTGTCATTTTCCATTGTATCTTTTCTTTCTTTCTTTTTTTCTCTCACTGCCTCTTCATTCTTTCTTTCTGTCCTCATTGTTCTTTCTTCCTTTCGTTGTCCTCCTTGGTCTTTCTTTCTTTCTTTTTTTCTTTTTGTCCTCCTTGTTATTTCTTTCTTCCTTTCTATAGACTGCTCACTCCTGCTGGGCAACACACATTACGATCCCACTCTCTCATCCCTTCCTCCATCCTTTCATCCTCTCTTCATTTCTCTTCATCCAGAAGTGCCCTTGAGCTCTTGCACAGGCACTGTATAAATGAAGCTGATTATAATAATGATGATAATTAATGAGGGTTTTTACAGCAGGAGTCGGGGAAATCTGCTAGATAGCGTACACAGATCATGTTTTGAGCTGATCACAGCTACATTTTCTCCTTCCTGACCCATTTGATCTGTGATCCGTGGCTGTAGGTTCGATCGTGTGTAACTACATTCCCACAGCATGAATGTCGAGTTTATTCAGAAGCAGCGAACCAGGCGCTCAGCCGATAACCGCTTTTTTTTTGTCCCATTAAAGTGGAACCGTTCCCAATTATGTTTCACTTTCCTACTTGTCTGGTCTTAATGAAGACGAAAAGCTCTGGTACACTGTTTCCACTTAATTAGGCCCTATTTACCGGAGGTGTGAGTGAAGAAAAGGAGTTAATACTCTCTCTTTCTTTCCCTTTCTCATCCTCCCCTTCATGGTTCTCACTCCGATTCACAATCGTAATGACTCTCCTCCCTCACTTATCACACACACACACACACACACACACACACACACTGCAGCATTTGATTCATTAACACGTCTGCGTGGAGCGCGCCGGAGAGTGAGCGTGGGCCCAATCGATGTGGCTCGGCCCCCGAATCCGTTCTTTATCATCTTAATATGATTCTCATTGACGAAACACTTTCTCAAAATGCCATGCAGGCCGCACTTTTACATATTTCCCTCTTTACAGCACACGACTCCCATCCACATCACACACACACACACAAACACTCACATACAGACACACACAGGAAGAGAGAGAGAGGAATGAGTGAGCGAAGAGAAGAAAGTGAAAGAGAGAAAATAAGAAAGAATGATGGAGAAAGGGAAGAAAATCCCCCACCAATCACTTTTCTTTCTTTCTTTCTTTCTTTCTTTTTCATGCTCTCACTCACTATCTTCTGTATGATTTCCTTCCTTTCATTCTTTATCTTTCTCTCTTCTAGTTTAATTTTCTCTTTTCATCTCCTCTTAAAACCTTATTCCTGTATCGTCTCACTTTCTCTCAATATCAGCTACATTTAAAGATAAAGGTGTGAGCAGTAGAGCAGTAGTGTCTGTGAGTGTGTGTACAGTAAATAGCTATTAAAAGGTTAATCAGCTTCTGACAGTGGAGAGACAAAGAGATTAACCATTTAGATTCTGATGAAAGTTCAGCAAATAAAACACTTTATCATGTCTGGGATTTGGTCTCAGGCATGAGAAAGCTCTATAGATCATCTCCACCTCCATGTTCTTCATGATAACACACTCTCCTTTAGCTTATATTGGTCGTCATACCACAGTGTTGCAAAGTATAAAAAAGCCAGAGAACCTGATATCATTGTTTTAAACATACATTCAAAAGCAGGAATTCCACCAAGAAGAGAATAATTCTGCCACAAATGACTTGTTGGAAACAAATGCCAATGGCATATATAAGCTAATGCACATTATCATACACAGTAACAACACAGATGCAACGTTTAAGGTTAGGGGCGGGTTACTGTTCATACCATTTCTTACTACTTTCATAAAAAATTCAACAAAAAGTGTAAATAATGTCAACTTACACATACACTTTACACATATTTTACACCATACTGCACATTTACTTTACACAAACTTCACAGCAGCACATTACACATATAATTTACACATACTCTACAGCACCACACTGCTCATCTACCTTATACAAACTTTACAGCATTACATTACACATATACTTTACGCATACTTTACAGCTCTTCACTACACATCTACTTTACACATACCTTATTTCATTAAACATCTAATTTTTACACATTTACACAAACTTCACAACAGCAGCATGTTACACATATACTTTAAACATACTCTACAGCACTGCACTGCACATCTACCTTACACAAACTTTACAGCATTACACATATACTTTACACATACTCTACAGCACTGCACTGCACATCTACCTTACACAAACTTTACAGCATTACACATATACTTTACACATACTCTACAGCACTGCACTGCACATCTACCTTACACAAACTTTACAGCATTACACATATACTTTACACATACTCTACAGCACTGCACTGCACATCTACCTTACACAAACTTTACAGCATTACATTACACTTACACTTTACACATACTCTACAGCACAGCCCTGCACATCTACCTTACACAAACTTTACAGCATTACACATATACTTTAAACATACTCTACAGCACTGCACTGCACATCTACCTTACACAAACTTTACAGCATTACATTACACTTACACTTTACACATACTCTACAGCACTGCACTGCGCATCTACCTTACACAAACTTTACAGCATTACACATATACTTTACACATACTCTACAGCACTGCACTGCACATCTACCTTACACAAACTTTACAGCATTACATTACACTTACACTTTACACATACTCTACAGCACAGCACTGCGCATCTACCTTACACAAACTTTACAGCATTACATTACACTTATACTTTACACATACTCTACAGCACTGCACTGCGCATCTACCTTGCACAAACTTAACAGCATTACACATATACTTTAAACATACTCTACAGCACTGCACTGCACATCTACCTTGCACAAACTTAACAGCATTACACATATACTTTACAGCACCACACTACACATCTACTTTACACATTTCCTTTACACATACTTTACAGCAGCACTCTAAACATCTAATTTATACATACTTAACAGTATCACACTACGCATCTACTTTACACATACTTTAAATCAGCACATTAATCATCTAATTTACATTTACTTTACAGCTGCACATTACATTTCTACTTAACACATACTTTACAGCAGCACATTACACATTTACTTTACACATCTACTTCACAGCAACACATTAAACATCTGCTTTACACATAATTTACAGCACCTCACTACATATCTACTTTGTGCATAATTCACAACAGTACATTACACCTCTATTTTACACATACTTTACAGCTGCACATTACACCTCTACTTTACACATCTACTTTACAGCAAAACATTAAACATCTCATTTTCACATACTTTACAGCACCACACTACACATCTACTGTATGCATATTTTAAAACAGTGCATTATACATCTATTTCACACATACTTTACAGCACAGCACTACATAGCTAATTTACACATACTTTACAGCAACACATTGCACATCTACTTTACACATACTTTACAGCAGCAAAATAAACATCTAATTTGCACATACTTTATAGCACCGCATTAAACGTCTACTTTTCACAGCTACTTTACACAAACTTTATAGCAGCACATTAAACATTTACTTTACACATACTTTACAGCACTGCACTACGCATCTACTTTGCATATTACACCTCGACTTTATACAAACTTTACAGCAGAACATTAAACATCTAATTTTCCCATGCTTTATAGCACCACACTAAACAGCTACTTTACACATACTTTACAGCAGCACATTAAAAATTTACTCTACCCAAAATTTACAGCAGCACATTACACATTTACTTTACACATACTTTACAGCTGGAAACATTACACCTCTATTTTACATATACTTTACAGCAGCACATTACACATTTACTTTATACATACTGTGCTTATGCATGAATGTTTATGTATGTTTCTGTATGACCAACCACTTATGCCGTACTTTAATCACTGGAGAATTTTAATAGCTAGTCTGAGTAATGAAATATGGCCACACACTACCTGGTGCAAACACTGTAATAAATCTTCCACTCCTGCGCTGACGTGCTGCCTAATGCACATGAATCACAGCATTGAGTCCTGAGAAATGACAGCTATTACACTAATGAATGGCCTGATTAATACAGGACATTAAAGAAAGGGCTGTGGACAAGGGATATCTGAGGCACGAGTCACCCACAATCTACCCACACACACACACACACACACACACTTTTAACTGTATTTCACAATCTTGAGCTGGAATTTGTTTGTGCATATTCCCAATTTGTCTTATGTAGTCTATTGCTCAAGCATTCCGATGGTCACAGATCCTTGTTTGCATAGCTTATGTATAGTTCCATGCAAGAAACTCAAGTCTCAAGAAACTTCTGGTTCATATCAAAACCTACTGTAAATAAAAATGCAACATAAAATACAGTTCTACACATATTCAGCAACACATTACAACAAATTACACATATTGCACACTATACACATATTATACAGCAGCACACAATTCATCTAATTTACGCATTTTTTACAGCAGCACAATACAAATTGGCTTTACACACTTTACACATAGAAGCACATTACACACAACTATTTTAGATATTTACCTACTTCACCTCCTTTACAGCACAGCACTACACAAAATCTATTTTACACAAAGTCTATTTTACAGTTGCATATTTCCCTTCTACTTCAAACGCACTAATTACAGCAGCACATTACACGTTTAATTACAGCAGCACATTACAAATCTACTTTACACCTACTTTTACAGTAGCTTATACATCTACCCAAACATACTTTACAGTGGTGCAATACAGGTCTACTTCACACATACTTTACATCACTACACACATTTACTTTTTTACTGACTTCACAGAGTTACACCTCTATTTTACACTTTTTTACACCCCGGACATTTCACCTCCATGCCAGCAGAGGTCACCACTTCCTGAACACAACCACTTCTTTTTCACCATGAATCACTTCCTGTTTACAGACTATATAAAGCCAGACCAGCTTCTCAATCATGATGAAGTCTTGCCAAGCTCTGGGTTTGTGTAAGTTCCAAGCCTTGTAGCTAGTGATTGTTTTCTTCACGCTTGCTGTGTTCTATGGCTGCTCTTTGGATTTGCTCCTTGTCTGAGCTGTTTATGAATTTCTGTGTTTAACCATTGGCTGATTTTGGTTTGTTTGTTGGATTTTGAAAATACTCCCCTCCTGCCTCCCCCAGAACATGGACTCGCACATATCTTCTGAGTCCTGTTCATTACTGAGAGTAATTGATGGCAGTCTTCACCACTGTAACATCATTAAAACAGTAAATAACTTTCTGGCCCTCAGGTTATGTCATGGACCCCAGTATAAGAAATGTGTTTATGGGATAGCACAGCTGCATTTTATGGCAGCATTGTGCACATGTGGATTCGTTGCCTCTTTCACATGCTTAATTTTTAGTGTCTCAGCAATTAGTGTGTCTCCAGTCAGTCCGAGAGAAGCAGCAGTTTTTAATTACTTTTGATGAATGACTAATTGCGTATGCCGTGATCCCCGATGCTCCCAGTACACACTTCATTACAGCTGCTGTGTGTCCACAGGGATGGAATCAATACACACACACACACACACACAAATACACACACACACTGGTTTAGAGTCTAGGTGTGTGCCAGAAAGTATAAATGTTCATAAACATAGCTCAGCACACACACACACAGGTGCATAGAAATCTGGGTCTAAGCCAAATCATCTGAATTATATAAATATAACAAGTTTGGGTCCTAACCAGACTATATGTGTATATCTGCATATTATTATATGCATGAGAAGTACACACACACAGATGAGTGTCCCTATGAGTGGAAGTGGGAGAAAGGGGCGTGTGCTTGAGTGGGTGGATGGGTGTATCTTTGAGTTGGACAGATATCAGTGTCTTTGAGCATGACATATGGGACATATATGTAATTAAAGCCACACCCTTCAAATATTTCTGTGTGGTTATAATATATATATAGTATTTATGTATAGTATGTATGTGTTTTCTTCATGTTGTTTTATGCGTATATGTTTTATTGTGTAAAGTCACCTTGGGTCTGAGAAAGGTGCTATATAAAATAAACTTCAAATAAACATCACAGGCATTTTAATTCAAATATTTTATTCAATTTAATAGGCAACTTAGCAGTAAGGTGTGTTAATGTTCACACAATGATTTAAGCTAAATTTTACACATCATTACAGAGTGTTAATGTGCTAATCACGCTATCCCAGATCTCTACCCGTTCGTTGCACCACCTATATCACTGGTATCACTGCGAAATAATGAGTTTGTGTGTGAGATGTGTGTGCTCATTTGTAGAATAGGGAAGCTTAACCAAAGGACATTTTAATAATCTTTGCGCTCTCTCTCTCTCTCTCTCTCTCTCTCTCTCTCTCTCTCTCTCTCTGCCTGTGTGTGTTTGTATGTGTGTGTGTGTTACAGGACCAAGAGCAGTGCATGTATGTGTGAGTGTGTGTGGAAACAGTGAGTGACTCTTCACTGGATTGGCCTGCTGTACATGGAGACTCCCATCTGGCCAGGTCAGTCACACTGTGTGTGTATGAGAGTGTGAGTGCATGTGTGGAGGTGGAGGGGGGTGTTGGGGTGGCATGGGTGTGTGTGTGTATGAGAGCGAGAGAGAGAGAGAGAGACCAAAGAAATTCTTGAGACAGACAGGCAGACAGACAAAAGGACAGACAGTTGATTGATGCTTTTATAAGATGTGTGTGTGTGTGTGTGTGTGTGTGTGTGTGTGTGTGTGTGAAGTTAATGTTGCATGTTTTCTCTAAGATTGATGGATCTCTGCAGTTGCGCATTAAGGAGAGGAATATGCTTACTCCCCAAAGACCATCTTTCTTTCCGTCTGTCTCTTTCTTTCTAACTTTTTCACACACACAATTCACACACACACACACCAGACAATCTACTACTACTACACACACTTCAGGCTTATGCAGATGATCTACTACTACTACTACTACAGCCATCATAGTTATGTGAACAATCTACAATTACTACACACACATCAGGGTTATGCGGATGATCTACTACTACTACTACAACAACACACATTGTAGTTATGTGAACAATGTACAATTACTACACACGCATCAGGGTTATGCAGATCATCTACTACTACTACTACTATTACTACTGCTACACACAGTGTGGTTATGCGGACAATCTACAATTACTATAGACACATCAGGATTATGCAGATGATCAACTACTACAGACACATCCGGGTTACGCAAATGATTTAGTACTACAGACACATCAGGATTATGCAGATCATCTACTACTAGAGACACATCAGGGTTACGCAGATAATCTACTACTACAGACACATCAGTGTTACGCAGATAATCTACTACTACAGACACATCAGTGTTACGCAGATAATCTACTACTACAGACACATCAGGTTTGTGCAGATGATCTACTACTACAGACACATCAGGGTTACGCAGATAATCTACTACTACAGACACATCAGGATTATGCAGATCATCTACTACTACAGACACATCAGGGTTACGCAAATGATTTAGTACTACAGACACATCAGGATTATGCAGATCATCTACTACTAGAGACACATCAGGGTTACGCAGATAATCTACTACTACAGACACATCAGTGTTACGCAGATAATCTACTACTACAGACACATCAGTGTTACGCAGATAATCTACTACTACAGACACATCAGGTTTGTGCAGATGATCTACTACTACAGACACATCAGGGTTACGCAGATAATCTACTACTACAGACACATCAGGATTATGCAGATCATCTACTACTACAGACACATCAGGGTTATGCAGATCATCTACTACTACAGACACATCAGGGTTACGCTTATGATCTACTACTACAGACACATCAGGGTTACACAAATGATCTACTACTACAGACACATCAGGGTTACGCATCTGGATCATCTACTACACACATCAGGGTTATGCAAATGATCTACTACTACACACATCAGGGTTATGCAGATCATCTACTACTACAGACACATCAGGGTTATGCAGATCATCTACTACTACAGACACATCAGGGTTGTGCAGATGATCTACTACTACAGACACATCAGGGTTGTGCAGATCATCTACTACTACAGACACATCAGGGTTACTCTAATGATCTACTACTACAGACACATCAGGGTTATGCAGATCAGCTACTACTACAGACACATCAGGGTTATGCAGATCATCTACTACTAGAGACACATCAGGGTTACGCAGATCATCTACTACTACAGACACATCAGGGTTACGCAGATCATCTACTACTACAGACACATCAGGGTTATGCAAATAATCTACTACTACAGACACATCAGGGTTACGCTAATGATCTACTACTACAGACACATCAGGGTTACGCTAATGATCTACTACTACAGACACATCAGGGTTACACAAATGATCTACTACTACAGACACATCAGGGCTATGCATCTGGATCATCTACTACACCCATCAGGGTTATGCAAATAATCTACTACTACAGACACATCTGGGTTACGCTAATGATCTACTACTACAGACACATCAGTGTTATGCAGATCATCTACTACTACAGACACATCAGGGTTACACAAATGATCTAGTACTACAGACACATCAGGGTTACGCTAATGATCTAGTACTATAGACACATCAGGGTTATGCAGATCATCTAGTACTACAGACACATCAGGGTTATGCAGATCATCTACTACTACGGACACATCAGGGTTACACAAATAATCTACTACTACAGACACATCAGGGTTGTGCTGATGATCTAGTACTATAGACACATCAGTGTTATGCAGATCATCTACTACTACAGACACATCAGGGTTACACAAATGATCTAGTACTATAGACACATCAGGGTTATGCAGATCATCTAGTACTACAGACACATCAGGGTTATGCAGATCATCTACTACTACAGACACATCAGGGTTACACAAATGATCTACTACTACAGACACATCAGGGTTATGCAGATCATCTACTACTACAGACACATCAGGGTTGTGCAGATGATCTACTACTACAGACACATCAGGGTTATGCAGATCATCTACTATTACAGACACATCAGGGTTGTGCAGATGATCTACTACTACAGACACATCAGTGTTACGCAGATAATCTACTACTACAGACACATCAGGGTTACGCAGATGATCTACTACTACAGACACATCAGGGTTACGCAGATGATCTACTACTACAGACACATCCGGGTTACACAAATGATCTACTACTACAGACACATCAGGGTTACACAAATGATCTACTACTACAGACACATCAGGGTTACGCATCTGGATCATCTACTACACATATCAGGGTTACGCAAATGATCTACTACTACACACATCAGGGTTACGCAAATGATCTACTACTACAGACACATCAGGGTTACGCAAATGATCTACTACTACAGACACATCAGGGTTATGCAGATCAGCTACTACTACAGACACATCAGGGTTACGCAAATGATCTACTACTACAGACACATCAGGGTTACGCAAATGATCTACTACTACAGACACATCAGGGTTATGCAGATCATCTACTACTACAGACACATCAGGGTTATGCAGATCATCTACTACTACAGACACATCAGGGTTACACAAATGATCTACTACTACAGACACATCAGGGTTACGCAAATGATCTACTACTACAGACACATCAGGGTTATGCAGATCATCTACTACTACAGACACATCACGGTTACGCAAATGATCTACTAGTACAGACACATCCGGGTTACACAAATGATCTACTACTACAGACACATCAGGGTTATGCAGACCATCTACTACTACAGACACATCAGGGTTACACAAATGATCTACTACTACAGACACATCAGGATTACGCATCTGGATCATCTACTACACCCATCAGGGTTACGCAAATGATCTACTACTACACACATCAGGGTTACGCTAATGATCTACTACTACAGACACATCAGGGTTACGCAAATGATCTACTACTACAGACACATCAGGGTTATGCAGACCATCTACTACTACAGACACATCAGGGTTACACAAATGATCTACTACTACAGACACATCAGGATTACGCATCTGGATCATCTACTACACCCATCAGGGTTACGCAAATGATCTACTACTACACACATCAGGGTTACGCTAATGATCTACTACTACAGACACATCAGGGTTACGCTAATGATCTACTACTACAGACACATCAGGGTTACGCAGATGATCTACTACTACAGACACATCCTGGTTATGTGGAGAATATGAACATATTCTAGGTCTTTAGATTTGGGCTTTAATATAGTTTGGTTTTTTACTTGTTAATTTGTGCTACAAGAAATTGTGGAGTAAAAACCGAAACAGTGAAAAAGAACAACAGCAAACCTTAGGATATTTTATTAGATATCTTTTAACTTGTTATATCTTTACACTTAGTAAAGCCTAGTCTGAACAGAACACCACTGACTGCAGAGATTTTTGTGTCATAAATCTGAGATGGACCTCTTATTTAAAGATGATAAACTGTGATTGTGTTTAATGTCTGACTGAGTGCTAACAATATTCTATCACGTACAGATGCAGTGATAGGAAATACAGCCTCATCTCCATCTAATGAAGTACAAACATAGTCTAAAACATGTACAGGACAGTATTTGGGGAAAGCCACATGCGGATGGGATGGGGCTATGGCCTTCATCCCTGTTTCTATGCTGCTTTTTATTTATTTATTTTTTTTGCTTTATTAAAGTAGATGTACAACCAATACAGGGTTGACAGTTTTTAAAGAGCATTTTAAGATGTGCTGACCTCTTTGAAGCTGTAATTCTTTTTCATATCATATCTCTCCTTTTGTGGTGTTTTTCCTTGTGCTCACTCGAAAGAGGCCTTACTTTGCACATATACACACTCACATGTAGACACACAGACCCTGATTCTTTCTCTGCAGTGGAGGAAAGAGAAAAGGAGAGAGAGAGTGCTGACGGAGGCATTTGCTGTGAAACGCCCATTATAGAGACCATAAATCCTGCTGTGGCTCTCCAGGGCTGCCTGTGTCAGCAATCAGAGAGAGAGAGAGAGAGAGAGAGAGAGAGAGAATGCATATAACATTTTGAATTTTGGGGCACAACATCAATAGAACTGTTTCTACAAAGACATTCTTTGTGTAAACAAAACCAAGCTCATTTCCACATTTCAAGAAAAATAGCAAATTTCCACAATTCGAGGAAAGTTGCATGTTCTCAGATTCTGGTACGACTGTCAGAAACTGACACCCTGCACCGCACAAAACTATCCAGAGGCGGAAAAATTAAGCAGTCAAGTGGATCATGAATCAATTTTTTTTTCTTTGGCCACTTACCAATTTAATAAACTGTATTTCTGGGCATTTTATTTCTTCTTAGTATTATCCATCCATTTTCCATACTGCTTATCCTACACGGGGTCCTGGGGCGGGGGGCCTGGAGCCTATCCCAGGGAACTCAGGGCACAAGGTGGGGGACACCCTGGACAGGATGCCAGCCCATCACAGGGCACAATGACATTCAGACACTATGGACAATTTGGAAATGCCAGTAAGCCTACGACGCATGTCTTTGGACTGGGGGAGGAAACTGGAGTACCCGGAGGAAACTCCCAAAGCATGGGGAGAAGAAGCAAACTCCGCACACACGGGGCGGAGGTGGGATTCGAACCCACAGATGAGATGCGAGGCAACGGTGCTAATCACTAAGCCATTGTGCCCCCCTATTATTATTATTATTATTATTATTATTATTATTATTATATCTAAATCCAGAATCCACATAAATTTGCATGGACACCAACCAAAAGGTGGATCAGGAGTTTATCATGGGAAAACTGTGTGTGAGGAAGGCATACACACTGTATGGGACATCATACGTGGGTGGGGCATCACCCACGCTCCTGTACACTTACGGGTCATTTAGTGTATCCAATCCATCTACCAGCAACCTGCAGGGACAAGGAGAGAACATGAGAAACTCCAACCAGATACAGCTCAGTATCAGGCTGGGGACCCTGGCACTGCGATTTGGCAACTGTACTCCCTGAGCCACCTAGAAGACACTACATGGCATTATTTAACATCTCAAATAGAAATATCAGATGTTGTTTTGTAGATAAATCAGGCCAAATACTAATGAGTGTATGGGGGCACTTACCTCTGAGCAGTGTGCACTGCTGGTTCTGTGTCTTCAGTATTGTGCACTCTGTCATGTATCTAGGGCTTGTGTGTGTGTGGGTGTGTGTGGGTGCGCATGTGTGTATTATGCAAATGGGGGGACGTGCAGAAAGTGATAAATGTGTTTATTCGCACACCACTGCACAACAAGTGTGTTCATTTACAGCAGATTAACAGCGGGGAGGAACAGAGACCGCCTTCTACTGTTTCACTTCACACACACACACACCATAGTGACACCAACCCAGGTGTTCCCCAGCAGGCTTAACAGCAGGGGGGATTTTCCGCTGTGTGTGTGTGTGTGTGTGTGTGTGTGTGTGCGTGCAGTCACTCATAAAGCCCAGCAGAGTGATATGGAGGTTCTGCTAGGCTCATTACACTGTCTAAACTCACACACACACTAATCTTATCTACTGAACTACAGCTCAGTCCATATTCATTCTTTCTACTTCTCTCCCTTTAAACCCATTTTAATTACACTTTTCACCCACACACACACACACACACACACACTCACACACTCTACTGTACTACACAGGAAGAAATGTATATAAGGATGAGAAAGAGAGAGAGAGAGAGAGAGAGAGAGAGAGAGTGAGTGAGTGAGTGAGTATGTGTGTGTGTGTTATCATACACACAGATTTCAGTGAGCCCAGAAGTTGTTTCATTGAAATCGGAAGGCATGCTGATGGCTTGGAGAAAGGCGTTATAGCCCAGTAAACACCTGAGTAACTCCCGAGTAAACACCAAGTATCTGTTTACAGGGTCATCTTGCATTCAGTACAGCATAGGATCCAGGAGTAGACAAAGACTGATCAAAGGAGAAGATACGAGTTAAAATGAAAGGAACAATTGTTTGTTCATCATTAAACACTGATCAGAAGACTTTCTAGCAAAGTTGACATATACTGATGATCATACGCAGTACAGAAGAACTCCACCTTCCTGATACAATTAAACAACTTCTGGGCACAATGAAAATTCTCTTGCGCTCTTGCGCACGTGTGTGCATGCAAACACTCAGTGTGCACAAGTATATACACACACACACATTTGTACATATAACTGAGACGTAGATGCTAGTCTAGGACTGAAGTAACACGGGACTGAATGCACAGGGTTATATAAGAGTTACCTAAGAGTACCCTTATCTCCCTGGGAATATAGCGCTCTTGAAACATAAGACTTTGAGAACAGAGTCTGTTGGAAATATAGGGCCCTGGAAGCATATGGACCTGGGAATGTAGGATTTTGAGAACATAGGGATCTGGAATTATAGCAACCTGGGGAATATACAGTCATGGCATACAAAACATTCAAAAACTCCGCATTGGCGCTATTCTGTCCTTCTTTTGTCGCTCTCTTTGCTTCAGTGGCAGCTTCTGAATTGGACAAAGAGGTGATGGATGAACACACCATCCAGTGAGTAGTCTTGACAATGTCTAAAAGACTTTTCACAGAAAAATACGTGCCCTTGCACATAACACTCTAGAAACATAGCAGGGCCATGGGATATGGGGAAAAAAATAATTAAAAGCAAGTAATTAAATTCGACCCTGAGAACGAGACCCTTTAAACATAACACCCTGAGAAAAAGGGGCTGTTTCCTAGAAAATTCTGAACATGAAAGGCTTTAGGAATGCCTTGCATTGCATCATGGGAATCCTCTTCCATGGGAAGAGTTGATATTAACAAGTAGCGTTGTGTGTTCTATCACTGTGACGTCTTGCAACTGATGTTTTAGTAAGAACACTAAGTAGACATGAATTTCAGTGTTATCTATAACACTTGTTTAGCATCTCCCTTTTCTGAGGTTCTACATTCAGTCAGAATGAGCGCTTACTTTTGTTTCCGTCCTTTCATATTTTCCTATGTCCTTTTATGTTTTCCTGTGTCCTTTCATGTATTCTCACCAATAATTACTTGTTACAATGAATTCTAATAAGGACTCGAGCACTAGAGTATAGGACAAGCCCAGAGTCCTGTAAAGGATTAAGTCCCTTGCTCTTCCTTCCCCATGTTTTCCCTCCACATTAAATTCTCTCTCATGACTTTAGCAGATCAGTAATAAGTTCCTCCCCTCACACAGCGCTGTCAGTTAGTGACCAGCGAGTGTCAAGAGGACTCGGCTAATACCCGGAATGCAAAGCAGGGGGCTGAGGTAATTGCTCCGAGAACCACTCCGATTGCGGCTGATGGATCGAGAGGAAGCAGGCACTGATTAACGAGTGCCACTTGCCGTTGACGCGAACGGAAATTAAGTATTTAGGTTTGAGAGCGGCATTCGTCACCTTCTGGCGATTCAATGAAGACATTAGTCAAAGAGTTCAGGGTGGAGATGCTACGTCTACTGTACAGACACGAGGACTGAATTCTTAATGAGGATGCGCTAATGATGATGCAGTAGTGCACAAGCGCTGTGTGTAGAAGGAGAAGGCAGCATTTAATTTGTCAACACTTTATTGAAGTTCAGCCAAAAATGAAATGGAAATAATGTAGTCGAACAGACGAGACATGCGTATAGCTACCAGTGTAGCGTTATCTCTTGAAAAGTCCGAATTTGGCTCAATACCACAGCACTGTTTAATTCTACATCCTGACTGAAGGTGTTGATTAACTTTCTATAACAGCAGCTCTATAAATACTCTCCTTCTAGTACGTTATAGTTTCTATAGTAACAGCTCATTAATAGTGACAGATGTTTTGAATAATTTAAGCCTAAAAATAAACTTTATTTTTATTTGTAAAAAATGTATAACTGTTGCATTGTTGAAGATTTGTTTAAGGAGATGTTACTTTAACATTTGTGGAAGGAGTCTCCAGTGTCAGCGCTTTGTAACGGTCAGAGGGAAAGCTGTGCTGAAACTCTTCAGGAAATGGGAATTCTCATGAAACTGGTGGTTATAAGCTTCCATTACTTGTTAGCTACATTATCCTTGTAGCTCCAGTGTGAAATTTCAGAAGGAAACTTCAGACATTAAAGCTGTTTTGGTGGGAAAATTGCATACAATTGATTCATTTGATTTCACATAATGATTCTATAATTCCATGTCGAAATGCAAGTGGTAAAGGTGTGAGATCAAGTAAGTGTGTGTGTGTGTGTGTGTGTGTGTGTGTGTGTGTGTGCACGCGCGTGTGTGCGGGCATGCATGCACTTGTGTGTGGGTGTGTGTGTTGAAGTTAATCTCTCCCTGAATGACCTTGCCTAGTAATGTGAGCAGCTGTGTGTGGCCGTTTGGTTCTGCTGTTGTGCTCCACGTTTCCTATCTGACTGCATTAGCAAAGCCGTGAAGTGAGTGAGTGTGCGCGTGTGTGTGCGCGTATGTGTGTGTGACTGAGTGTGAATGTGTCAGACTCATGCAAGCTGGTCCAGTATCAGTCGATAGTAGCCAATTTAGAAAATCAGCCAAGTTTGCAACAGATCCGTTCAAGCGACGTCGGAAATAAAAGACGTATACAAGATCTGATGCCGTGGGCTACTTGTCGTCCCAGGAAAGAAGCATGGATGGAGAAAGAGAGAGACAGAGAGAGAGAGAGATCGTAGACACTGTAGTATGCATTTTAGAGCCCTAGATAAGTGACAGAGTTCCCACTACTTAAGCTTGAGCTCCTCTAAACCAGCCTCCCATAGACTCACATTGATTTTCTCTTTATCGTAAGGTGAATTCGCCTTATCTTGAATTCAGGGAATTCAATTTTTTTTGTGACCAGGCACTTTAGCCTAAATTAAAATGTACTTTTACATACATCTGCTTTAAACAGAGTTTCTTCCAGAGTAGCACAGCTGAGTCTAGAGGGAGATTTCCTGGTTTTATTGCAAAACATTTGATCACTCAACACTGAGGCTCTCTCATAAAGCACTGCTACAGAATATTACGAGGTAAAGCAGTAACAGCACGCGAAAGTAAAGGACTACAAGATCTATCTAGTTCTACAACAAGAACAAACGTGTTTTGTGGATGTTCCACAACGTCAAATGTAACTATAATTGAATAAAAACTATGATGTGTCATTTTGTTGTTTGAATTATTGGCAAATTTCTGTGGTATAAGAGGAATAAAACACTTCAGCATGTGCTATAATAGAAAAATAATACATTTTGGAATGTTGGAATGTCTAGTAACAGCAGCTCTGCTTGCATTGATTATTGCATTGTATTACATTTCTTATTTATTGTTAAATTTATTGTTAACTTATCCTTGTTAAAACTACTGTGCTAGTCAAAAATTTTGTTTAAGCATAAACAGAATGTTTTCTAGCATATTCTGGAAAAATCAGGTGACATCAAAGTCAGTTAGTCAGGGGCACAATGCATAAGACAGCATATCTAAACTAAATCAGTTAAATTGGCTAATCAAGCATACTAGCGTAGAAATTGGCCATCTGACTAGCTAACGTATTTAAATATTCTTCATGTCACAAGCTAACATCATTGGCTCTCCTAACTGTTAAAGTGATTTGATACATTTTACACACTTACACATGAAAACAATCGTTCATTTTACAGCACTGAGAGGAAACACTGCTATGACGGCTAAATGACCGCATGCTGCTGCGTTAAGGATGATGTCATCAGATATGTAGGTCTGTAATACAGAGAGCTGTGGGAATAAATGGTGAATGGAATTAGAGAGAGAGAGAGAGAGAGAGAGAGAGAGAGGTCAGATGAGGAACGAGTGTAAAGAGGAAAAGAAAGAGGATAATAAAGAGGATATTAGTGTGTGTAAAAGAGAAGGAGGAGGTGTAATATGGAGTAATAGGTGAATAGAGAGAGAGCGAGACAGAGAGAGAGAGACAGGCTGACCCTCTCTGTCACACACCACCGATCTCCACTTTAGCCGTCAATGGAAATCTAATTGGCCGAAAAGCGATCAATGGAAAGTAAATTGGTTTTTCTATGGAAGCAGGCAGGAGCCTCACCATCTGCAGTGATGATCTGCAGCACCGCCATCTTTAAGTCAGAGAGAGAGAGAGAGAGACAGACAGACAGACAGACAGACAGACAGACAGACAGAAAGAAGCAAATTAATTTCGTTTTTTTAGATTTTTATTAATGGAACAAAACACCAATCTGTCAAATCTAATTTTTAAAAAAAATCTGATATTTAAAAATAATAATAATACTATTATTAGTAGTAGTAGTAGCAGTAGTAGCATTTCATCTATTTATTATATATTGCTACTATTTTATTTTACTATAATTATTTAATTATTCTTAATTATTTAATTGAATAATAATTTAATTATTCTATTTGTTATTCTTTATAAAAATGGAGAGATAGTGTCTTATGTGCTAATTCTCTCAGTTTGCATAATATGCTTTATTTGATAGGTGTATGTGTGTGCGTGTGTGTGTGTGTGTGTGTGTGTTTTCAGATGACACTCAGATCCCCAGGATTATCCTGACATGATCTAGCTAATCCACTCCAGTCCCCTCAGTGCGCACACACACACACACACACACACACACACACACCAACATTTAAATATACGCCAGCACTTGCATGTGTAAAGAAAAGGTGAAGCACAAATTCTATAAGAAATATAATATATATATATATATACACATACTGTGTGTGTGTGTGTGTGTGTGTGTATTTGTGGTTAACCTAGATTTCATCAGTTTTATCAGTGTCTCATAATGGTGCTGTCTGCTAATGTGGTGCAACTCTGTGTGTGTGTGTGTGTGTGGATGGTGCTCTCCTGATCGAACATTCATCACATTGACACAGTTAAATACTGCAGCAGTCAGCTCCTCCTTTCTCTCTCTCTCTCTCTCTCTCTCACACACACACACACACACACACACAGGCAATCAGCACAGCTCATTCATCCCAGCCTTACAACAAACAAAAAAATTCAACACATAGCCACCAAACGAAATGATCATTTTAACCTTCCAGCACTGAATTAACTACTACAGGCTGTAAGTAAGGAATAAAACATGACAATGTGGTGTGATGAAGAAGAGTTACTGTTACCACACTGAAGTTCATTATTTTCCTATAACAGTATGTCTCCAAGTGTTTTATTCCTCTTATACCACAGCAATTTACCAATAAATCCATATTTTATCTAAATTAAGGAATGACACATACTTTCTAATCCATTTACAGTTACACTTAATGTCAGTTAATGGAATATCCCCGAAACAAGTTAGTTCCTGTTCTCACTTACGTTATAGCAGCTGTAAAGTGGCCTTCTCAGTCTAAGTCCCAGAGAAGAAGACTTGGCCTCATTGTCTGTCAGTCACAATGAAGGAGGCGTGGCTTGTGTCCCTGATAGTGGCCTATGGGTCTGTCAACCTGACCGAAGGAGGCTGTCATACCTGTTAATCCCTGTGAAGGAGGAGGGGCATTTGACTTGACTGCTTGTTAAGAAATGGCTGCTTGTGAAAGTGAAATGAAAATATAATCAGCAATTCCTGCATTTCTATATCCAGAATAAAGAGAGAACACAGCACTCTCATTTGCAGTTGACACACATTTTCTAAGCTTGTGAATTCCCGGGGTAAAAAGCGTACCTAGATAAACGTGGTGCTAATTCTTAGTTCACATCCTGTCTCTTCTGCAATTTTAAAAATTTTCAGTCTAACATCTGCTTAAGTATCATATTTATTAAGTACCTTAAGCATGACTTTCCTACACAGTGTTGTGGACTATTTCTTATAAATTCACCTGAGATGAAAAAATTTGGATTGAAACACTGTTTGAGTGAACATCTGGGGCAAGAATCCACAAAACACATCCATGTTAGGGAAAAAACAGTTTTCTAGGCAATAGCTTCTGTGGAACAGATGTCAGGGAATTCAAAGCTCTACTATACACACACACACACACACACACACACACCGTGTCAGGATCGATCACACACAGACAGGCAGGAGTCTAATCTATGTAATGGAGTTTGGATAATGGGACTGGGAGAGGATGAGGATAAGGATGAGGAGGAGTGAGTAAACCTTCTTTTTCTTCGCTGACTATTGCATTGTGTAGCAGTTGTACAAAATGGCGTCCTAAAGTCTGAACATTTCTGTTTTTACCCAAATGAATAAAAAAAATGTAAAACTGTTTCTCCATCATATTTCAGTAACATGATTCTATAAATAGTGTGTTCTTATTGACTGACAGCTGTAGGGCTGATAGCACAGAGTCAGTATTACGTATCAATAGCACAGTGTGTGAACAGATTACTCAGATAGATTTCAGATGTCTTAAACAGCTAAAAATGGATGCCATCAACTTACGCATTAATACATCAGGACAGCTTTGTGGTCCTCCAAGTTTTTTTACTATATGGGCATGAATTTATACAATCACGTGAAACTCATTAGTAATGCCTGAAGTGTTACTGTGTTGTTCTTCAGTAGTTAATCATGCAGAACACATAATAATTCATTACTCATTTTTTATTATTTAAAAGATTGTTTTTTTAAAAAGTACAAGAAAAAAAACATCTGCCGTAATAAAGGTTTGCTTCACAGCTGCTCAGACAATGTTCCCAGGTGAAATGCATGAAGTTTCCTAGAACAGCATGACCCCGTGTGTTTTATTCGTCTCATACCACAGCAATTTGCTAACAATTCAACTTTTTTATTCATTAAAGAGCAGCACTTTTTGTTCCTGTTCTTATACAAGTCCCTGTGAATGAGCAGTTACTATAGAAACGATAACATATCAGAATGAGTGCAGTAATATAAACCTGTGATTTGCAACCTTCCAAAATTCATGTTACTGTACATAATGAAAAATAGAGCAAGTCTCAGTGGATACTCTGATGTCTTGGACCTGAGTGCACAAGCAGCTGACGGTACTGGAGTACTGAAATTTCAGTGTTTATTGAAACAGAACCAGTGAAGAGGAGATTAATTGAGATTGATGAAGGAAACTTTTCTCTCAGAACAGAACACGAGCATCAGCTCTTTGTTGGCTGGGTGTTTATTAGCTCCCTCTAAACCCGAAAACGAAGGGAAAGCCTTAACTTTGTCGACTTCTTCGCTGCTTTGCTCGGTGATCACTCACCCGCTAAATTGCTTTATCCGCGAATACTCGAGCAGCCAAGTTTACGTCAATAACCTTCAGAGATGGGTTTTATTGACGGCAGCACTTTGAGTAGAGTCGTTTGGCTTTGACGTGAGGTCACCATGCCATCTACTTCACTAAACACCCTGGAAAAGCAGCTCTTACATGCGGAACTTTCCAGAATATCACACTAACCTGGCTTTTATTCTTCCTAAACAATCAGGAGTTTTGTCTGAAGGAAATGGTGAAAAAAAAAGGGAAAATCTCACAAAAGATTAAATCATTCAGATTCTAAGTCCATCTCATTTCTGAGCATTAAAAGGTTCCTCATTCATGAAGGTGAGATGAAAAAAAAGTGGTTTTATTCTGAATTAGAGATTTAAATTACTAAATAAAGGAAAACTCAATTAATTTGTATACTTGTATACATCCATATAATATGTTTATTAGTCATGATGTTTATTAATTGGGTAATTAATTGTTGGTTATTACATCAGGTCTAAGCAAAATAAATTACAAAGTTCTAATAAAATAACAATAAAATAAATACAAAAATAATATAATATATTATTAAAGAATTGGGTTTTTAATTCTAAAAAATGTTAGTCTTTCTTGCCAACATTTTACCAATCAATAAAACAACTATTAATGCAAAAATCAACTTAAAATGACAGAACGCACAGTGATCTTATAGTCCGTTTTCTTCTTCTGTCCTTATCTTACTGAAACATTAAAGAGTGACGCAGCCTCCATACACAATGCTGAGAGATAAAATCAGTAAATTGTCATTATTATTATTAAGACTTGAGCTCACTGTCCTGTAATACTCTGAAAGAGATGTGTTAGTGCTCACATTCACACAACATTCTCCTTTCCTGTTTCCGCTTTGCTCTGTGTGTGTGTGTAGTGTGTACTGATGTACACCCAGTCTGTACATCATTGTGTGTTATTCTCTCACATTAACACACCCTGATGTACATCCAGCCTGTGTGTGTGTGTGTGTGTGTGTAGTGTGTGCTGATGTACACCCAGCGTGTGTGTGTAGTGTGTGCTGATGTACAGCCAGCCTGTGTGTGTGTGTGTGTGTGTGTGCGCGTGTAGTGTGTGTAGTGTGTGCTGATGTACAGCCAGCATGTGTGTGTGTGTGTGCTGATGTATAGCCAGCCTGTGTGTGTGTGTGTGTGTGTGTGTGTAGTGTGTGTAGCGTGTATTGATGTACACCCAGTCTGTACATCAGTGTGTGTTATTGTCTCACATTAACACACACTGATGTACACCTAGCCTGTGTGTGTGTGTCTGTGTGTCTGTGTGTGTGTGTGTGTGTGTGTGTGTGTGTGTGTGGGGGGGGGGGGGGGGGGGGGGGGGGGTTGGGGGGGGGCATGTGTTTAAGACTTGAGCTCACTGTCCTGTAATACTCTGAAAGAGATGCCTTACTGCTCACATTCACACCAAATTCTCCTTTCCTGTTTCTGCTTTGCTCTGTGTGTGTGTGCTGTGTGCTGATGTACACCCAGTCTGTACATCAGTGTGTGTTAATGTGAGACAGTGAGAGACTGTGTGTGTGTGTGTGTCTGTGTGTGAGTAATGTAGGGAAATATGGATTAGCGTGTGTTAACCATGTCTATCTGTCATCTGATCTGAGGGATGGAACTTACCGTAACCTTCACATGACCAGACTGTAAATACATCCACTGATACTGTATTACCCCATTACCCCATTACCCCATTACACAACCACTGCATATCAGTGTTGACTGTGGTGTTCAGTGGTCACTGTCTTTCTTTCTTTCTTTCTCAACTCCTTCCATCCATGCTGTTCAGTTGAATGAACGCTCCTCAGTAATGGAGTAATGGCTCTTAATGAAATAACAGTTGTTCCACTTCGTAAAAACGACAAGCTGATCAAGCGTAAATGAAAGGTGTTGAGACTTTTTACAGTCTTTCTTTCTGTTTCTCTCTGTGCCTCATGTTCACACACACACACACACACACACGACCGAGTAGAGTGGGTCAATAGCTGCGTGTCAAGGCATTGCACCGTGTCAGTCGTCTCTTTACTCGACTTCAGCCACTTTGCTGAGTGGACATAAAGCTGAAATGACAGAATGAGAGATGGAGAGAGAGTGTGTGTGAGAGAGAGCGATACAGAGAGGGGGAGAAAATTCCTTCCTCTCTCAAGTTCCTCTTCTATTTAATTCAGCCTCTCCAATGAATGGGAGGAGATGGATAAAAAGGGGGAAGAGGGGAAAAAATGGAAGTAATCATGAGATCACGAGAGAAAGTATTGAAAGAGAGAGAGAGAGAGAGAGAGAGAGAGACATGGAGTTAATTGTGTGAGTGTAGCTTTTTCTCAGCAGGTAATAGAGCTCTCTGACCCCTTCACCTACAGCTCTGTGAGACGTCTATGTCTATTCATCACTCAGACTCTGATTTTCTAACAGGATCTACAGAGGATCGTGTCTTTCACATGAACAAAACACCATGTTTTCTCCCTTTTGGACTAATGCTGCATTCGAGGCAAAGCTGTAACTTGTAATTCCCACCTACAACCAGTAAAAACCAGTTCCCCATCTCTACTTTTAAATGAGTTTAGCAGTATTGGCTTTATAACAGTTCATATACAGACAGAGTTGCTGGTTAAATCTACAACACTGACCATAATAATCACTGTTTTGAGAAGCTAATCATCAACATTAGAGTTATCACTAACATTAGCTGGATAGCTTGTTGCTAATGCTACTCACTATTGCAGCTAAGCTGCTCCTGTATGTTTGACGTTCACTACAGTAGAACAGAACCAATAGCCACTTAGGCCTGTAACTGTAAACATTTGCGTAAACTAGCTTTTTATGAGCTTCACGTGCTCTGGCATAGCAAACAAAAGACACACTTTCATGGAGGCATCCACATTTTATTATTTTTTTTCAACATCTCAAGGTGGGAAATGATGTTAATAAAACTCGCAAATTACCATTTACAAGGCACCGCGAACGCAGCATTAATTAATGTGGGGTGGACACTATGTAAAAGTGCAAATAGTGGGTGGAGTCAATGCAAATCAACTATGCAATTATTCTACATCCGCAATGCATTCTGGTAAACATAAAAGTCACTTTGAGCATGGTGATTGAGTAGCCAAATAAATATGTCCAGAGAAAATCCTAACTTAAACAGTTTGCTCTCTTCTACTTTGCACATGACGTAATGTAACACGCCCACTATTTGCACGAGCACACTCGGAAATTAGGACTTCAGGGCCTTTTTTTTTTTTTTTTCAATTTTCCAAGCTGTGATTGAATTGCTCTGAAAATGCCGTAATATTTGCCAATATTAGCAGAAAGGAAAAAGTTATCCTAGCGGATACTAATAATCTAGCTACACAGAAAAACAACATTAAACCATAGGTATGAATATTCTCATATTCTGCACCATTTCTACACACGTTTTAAATCAAACCAAATCCCAAAGTACTTCCTTTACTATTATATAACCCACACTCTCATTTACTACTCATTCCTCACGGCATTAAACACAATAACACTGTGGATATCTACCGGACTTTTATAGCTGTGCATGGAGCTCTGGACCACATCTACTCGGCTGAATATAATCGCTCTGTTTAACACCAATCCCCATGCAATCGTTCACCTTTCTTACACTCTTTATGAATGTTAACCCCAAACACTTAGGCCTGGTTCCCCAGGAAGGGCATTTTCACCTGTGTGTGTGTTTATATTTATTACAGATCTCACTTTTTTAATGCCATAGCCTTACAGTAAACTTGTAATACTAATAGTAAAGCTATTTTGAGGATTAGGAAGTCCTTGAAAATAAGGAGTACCAAAATCCTTGAGGTAATCTTTTGGGAGAATCCAAAGTGGTAATGATTTGTCTAGCTCCTGTTTGGGTGAAGCAGCTTCTGGAGTTGTTGGTTGGAGAAATAGAGTGACCACCATCTTATTAAACATCCAGCAAGATGTTTACAATTTTTTTATCTGACCACCTACTGAAAAAGAAAGAGCACATAAATTGGCTGCCAAAAACCACATATATGTGTAGACAATCACTCATTTCCCACTAGATCTCCATGACTCAACCTCCCTCCTGCTGCAACATCTCTCCATCTGGTTCATCTGGGTTCAGGAACTGAGTGACTCTTGGGATGCTTGGGACTAGGCCATCCTTGCTGGTGCGTAGTGTGGTAGAAGCCCTAGCTTCATGTGAGTCAAACCCTTCTGTTAGTTCTGACTTGATGATCTCTAAATGTCCAGAGAATACTTGACTCCACAAGCTGCCACATCCCCTCTCTTCTTCCTCTGGTAGAAGAACCTTGTCACACTGAGGATAATATTACATTTGTGGTCCCATGCTATCCTTCTCTTAAATTCTTAAGAATGTGGCACCAGGGGCATGGGTCCTCATAGGAAATTTGGCATAAGCAAGGATCAGTAGATGGTGTGCAGTAATGTTGGTGAAGACCTTTTCAAACTGCCAACAGTAGGACTCCAGGCTCTGGAAGCTACACAAATCTGGTTATAAGCAGACAGATCTGGTTATACATGTCTTGTTTTTTTTTTGTTTTGTTTTGTTTTGTTATTGTGGAAGAACCGGGAACTTCCAGAGTGTAACTTGAGGTTGACCACCTGCATCTGCTTGATGACTTGCTGTGCCAGGTCACTTAATGCCCTGGTTCATCTGGATGTTGAAACTGAGTGAATCTTCAGTGATCTTTAAATGCCACGATAATTTTTGACAACTTAAGCTGCCAAACTTACAATCTGCAGATGGATGGTTCCTTCTTGGCTCCTCTAGTAGAGGAACCTGGCTCTCCAATGAGCCTCCATTACTTTTCTTCAGTCTTTGGTCAAACTGACTGTAGGGGATCTGAACTGACCCAGTGGAATCCTTCTCTAAAATCATTCTCTTAAATCATTCTCTGCTCCTAATTTGACAGCTGGCTGCAGGGGCATGGTTCTTCTTAGGACATTTGGTATGACCAAGGACCAGTGATGCTTATGAAGATCTTGTCCAACTGCCTATAGTAGGACTCCAGACTCAGGAACCTGTGCATCTCAGAGACAGTTCTGGTTATTTCTTCAATCCTTTCTGCAAAAAAGTGGCTGATGCTAGAACAACTGGCACCTGCCAGGATATAACTTGAAAATGACCATCTGGATCTGGTTGAAGCTTGCTGTGCTAGGATGTTGTCCAGGTGGACTGTGGGACGTAATCAATCAGTTGCTCAGATGTGAGCACTAGTGTGACCACTTTAATGTTTAGTGAAAATATTTTCACTAAACGGCTGCCCATGCTCCCAAGCACAGCTTAGACTTTTCTAGGGCTGAATTTCAAACGTCTTTGTATATTATTTGTAAGGGCGCTTGATAGATCAGCATCTTGTACTCTTGTACTCTATGCAAAGAATGTGAATAGGAATTGATTTCAGATTTGCCCCCAGAAGAGTCTGGATTTTACTTGGATCATGAAAAAAGAATTGGAATCATTTACAATTTTGATGCTATCTCTTAAATCCACCAGAAATAGGCCTTTTAAAAAGATTGAGAAACTTTGACACTATTCTTTCCTACTAAATTCAATCAAGTGAGGTAATTCAAGACCTTGCAGATGCAAATACAAGGAGTTCATAATAACTTGTACCAGTGAAACAAGTTATTCTGTCTTGCCATCTGTAAGAAAAACTTGGTGGTGGTAGTTTTGGGATTAGAAGGCAATTTTTATGGAATAAACTCTCTTTAATTAAACGTAAAACTTGTTGGACAGAGCTTATAACTGTCATTTCTTACCTATAGGTCACAATATTATTAAACTAGAATTAGCTCCTTTCTTGATTTCTACTTTGATTAGCAATGGCCACAGATTCCTGATTTCTCCAAGAAGCATGAAGCACAAGAAAAATAACTTTTGAAAAGGTTGAGAAACTTTGACACTACACTCACAGACTATTAACACAGCATTAAATCAGTTTATATAATGAATTCAGTCAGGTAAGATCATTGAAGATGGTGCAAAATGTGGTGGTGGCAGTTTTGGGTGTTTTAGAATCAATTCACAGAATCTTTCAGAACTTTAGGCTAGATTAGACTTCGTTGACAGAGTTTACGACTATATATAGTGCCATTATTCTGTGTGTGTGTGTGTGTGTGTGTGTGTGAGCAAGCTATTGTGGGCTTAAGGTTCACAGTAAGTGCAGTAGATTAGAGCACTCTGTGCCTTTTCCTGTCTCTGCTCTTACACTTTAATGTGCGTGAATGGATCCTGAGTGCTGGAGCTCCGACGGGGGGTTTAAAAGAGACAAACCACTGCAGTCATCTCACACTCCACTCACTCGGATACCTCACACACGCGCAGCATCAGAATCACACTGGGCTCTCCACCTGGCACCTCTTAAATACACACACACACACACACACACACACAGCCTTGAAGAGTCAACCACACACAGCACTAACAACACGCAAGAGAAATAAATGTATTTATGTCTCAGTACTTTAACCAAGCAAATTGCTGTAATGGTATTATGTGAGTGTGTGTGTGTGTGTGTGTGCGTCTGTGTCTGTGTGTGTGTGTGATTCCTCCCTCTTTGCAGTGCTTCTTGTGGAATCGGTGACACTCCGTTTTGTGAATGCGGTGTGTGTGTGTGTGTGTGAGAGAGAGAAAGAGAGAGAGAGAGAGACAGGGATAATGAGAAGTGCTGCTCTAATTGCTGCGTCTTTCACACTCCTCTCCACTCGAGATGCCCCAGGGGGGAATGATGAAAGGATTAGAAGAGGATGAAAAGAGAGAGAGAGAGAGACTTTAGACTGCACTCTGCTTGCTTGGACTCGTGTTAAGCATGACTTCAGGTCAACCCTCCACTTGTCCCTTCCTTGGGGGGGGCCGGGGGTTTGTGTCCTCTCTCTCATCTTACACACACACACACACACACAGTTTCTCATTGTCTCACACTGAAGACCTCACTGCAGTGGGCACTTCAAATTCTACACTCTTCACTAATTATAATTATTCTTAATAATAGTAGTAATAAGTATTATTCATTTATATAGTATATTTATATATGCTATATTTATATTTCAGAGAAATGTTTTACATATTTTTACTATATAAACATTAGACCTAAGTATAAATAACCAACCGATAATAATGTTAAAAATGATCTAATAATTATCATGATCTAATTATGATAATAATAATTATAATACAAATTTCAATATTTAATATTTAATCACTTATAATAACTAAAGTAATAAAACAAATAAGAAAAAGATTACAATGAAATTACAAATATAGTACATAAATGAATAAGGCAATAAATAAAATTTAAAAATAAGCATTAAAAAGAGAATTATTCATTAAGGATTTACTATTGATTACTATTGATTTAATACTATTCAATTTTTCATGATGTAGATCTTTCATTAACTCATTGGATTCCATTATATTTTATTTCAAAATTCCTTACACATATATATATATAACAGAATGAAAATGTTTAAAGCAACAAGTTTACTTTATTGTCATACCTTTAAATAATTTGTTTTAACTTGATTGGTGTTGTTTATCTAGTAGTTTATTTATTCATCATTCATAATGTATAAAATATTCTATTACTTTATAATACTTTTATATGATTTCATTAAACCTCAGCACTAATCAGGATCGTTGGCATGTTGATTTTTTGAATTTATTCTGAATGTTTGACCTCGTCGTGTGAGAGACTGAGCCAGAAATGACCGTGTCTCATTACAGCGTGGTGCGTCGTGTTTAATTAGCTCCGTTTTCCTCTCATCTGTACGAGTGGGCGATCAAACGAAAGACCTGGTTCATTCGAAACACAGCTTCATGATCAGAAAATGAGCCCTTCCTCATCCCGCGTGTACGTTATTCTGTCATAAATCCGATAAACGTGCTCAGCTTCAGGGTCAAGCTATTAAAAAAACGGCCAGTGAAGTTCTCCTGGGACTAATTAACTCAGCTGGGAATTACTGCTTATTGGATCACGTAACATTTAAAAAATAAATCATATTGAATCTCTAATTGACTGAGCGTGGGCCTTATTTTTAGAAAATGTTCTTGTTGATGAGGATGACGTCAGTAAAGGAAGCCGTACGAGCTTTAGCACAGTGATAAACTAGAATTAACTGAGATATTCGCAAGCTGTAAACATGTAAAAAAAAAAAAAACATTTTTACCCTTTTATGATGAACAACATCCACAGATTCACAGAAAAGCCTTAGGTGTTTAATGTACATTTTTTAAGACTTCAACTCTTTTGCATGCATGATGTAATACTGTTTAATAATACATGATAACTGTTAACTGTTTAATAATAAATGACTTTTTTTTTTTAATTATGTCAATTTTTTTCAACAGTGGAAGGCGAACATGCAATACATTCACTGTTCAAGTGATCAAATTTGAGATTTGGAAGTTACTGTTGCTGGAAATCTAGGCTAATGGTTTAGCTTGCTAACATATAATGTTCAAATCCCTTCATTAAAAACTATTGGGAACTTCAACATTTCCCTCAGATATGCTGTTCCATTTACTAAGAAAATACCTTAAATGACTGTATTACACTGTAATTATTTTAGTACTGATTGCTAACTGAACGTCTATGGGTTCAGCATCTGCAATACTGAGAAACACTACCATCACAAGAGTGGCTTATAAACAAGATGAACACACAACCTGATGTCCATCCCATAATAACCTGTTGCCATGGAGACAGTTCACCGTACCACTATTTAAACACTGATGTACTAAAGTCACAGAAAAATGAAGTGTGTGAATATACAATGTACAATTCAATCCTACAGTACACTGCAAAACAACATATAAACTACCCATAATGCACTGGTGCAGTTTGTGTCATGAACAAGTTGAAAGTGGACCCCCATCCATAGTGTTTCCAGCCATCCCATAATAAGTGCCTCTCAGGTGAAAGACAGGCCACTTTTGTCCAGCGACAGCGACTTGACAGCCAAAGATTGACAGTGACGAAAAAAATGGAGAGAAAAGAAAGAGCGTATATCAGTAGCGTTCTGATGACACGTCAGTGGCGCCATGGCAACGGGCCAAGCGGGAATGACCAGTGCTTTTGCCATCTGAATAATTTAGCATGTATGTTTACGCAGTACTGAGGGAGTCAAGAGGGTCAGACCTTTCCCCCGCTCCCTAAGTGCACTAGAGACAGAATAAAACAATGACTCCTACTCCTTATCTAGTGTCCAATAGGAGACCTCAGACATCATCACCCACACTTTCGCCCCTCAGCTGTTCAACTAACTGTGAACATTAACACAAATTAATAGTTCACAGGTTCTAAGAAAGCTAGGCTGTAACGTCTTTGCGATGTTTTAATTACAGTTAAATGTAATTCATGGGGGCAGTCGTGGCCTATAATGGATAGAGAGTCGGACTTGCAACCCGAAGGTGAACCTGAAAGTTGTGGGTTCGAGTCTCGGGTCCGGCAGGGATTGTAGGCGGGGGGAGTGAATGACCAACGTGAATGAGACCCTTGAGCAAGGCACCGAACCCCCAACTGCTCCCCGGGTGCCGCAGCAAAAAAGGCTGCCCACTGCTCCGGGTGTGTGTTCACGGTGTGTGTGTGTGTGTGATCACTACTGTGTGTGCGCACTTGGATGGGTTAAATGCAGAGCACAAATTCCGAGTATGGGTCACCATACTTGGCCACAAGTCACTTCAGTTCAAATATGTTCTCGTACAGCATTTCCAAATAAGGCAAAAACTAACATTATTACAATATTTGTTCACGCAACTACAATGTAGGAGCAGCTTTGTAGGAAGGTTCAAGGTGGACATTTCAGGTATTTAAGGTGGCTATTTTGTTGATGTTTCAGGCTTTTAAGATCAACAGTTCTGTAATATCTTTATGTAATATCTTTAAGGTGGATATTAAGGTAGACATTTCAGGTTTTTAAGGTGCATATTTTTGGTATTTAATGTGTTTTCAAGGTGAAGGTAGACATTTTGAGTATATAATTCAGACATTTCAGGGTTTTAAGGTGCATATTTTTGGTATTTAATGTGGACATTCAGTGTTTTCAAGGTGAAGGTGGACATTTTGAGTATATAATTCAGACATTTCAGGGTTTTAGGGTGGATACTTTGGTTGTTTAAAGTTGTTATTTTGTGTATTTAAGGTGGACATTTTGGGCTTTTAAGGTTCACATTTAAGGTTACCATTTCGAATTTGTAAGGTAGATATTTCAGGGTTTTTAAAATGAACAGTTCACATTTTTAAAGTTTTGGTTATTTGAGGTTTTGGATATATAAGGTGGTCAAATGTTTAAGGTGGACATTTTCAGTATTTAAGGAGGACATTTTGGGTATTTAAATAAAACATTTAAATGGTTTTTAATGTAACATTTTAGATTTTAATGTGGACATTTCTTGTTCTTAAGGTGGACATTTTGGGACATTTAAACAGTCATTTGTTGGACATGAAAAGACATTAAATACTTTCACTTTAACTCTAGCTAATTTGAATTTTTTTTATGTTTTACACATGTCTTTGTACTCAGAATAGTGTGGCACCAATGCCTGTCACTCCCTACATAATGTGTGTGATTCTCCCCTGCCCTTTTATGTATGCTGACAACCATTATTAATTTACCTGTTGATTGCAGGGAGGTGTCAGGGCGGGAATAGTTAGGAATTATGGTAGCAGTCCTGGAGTGTTAATAAGGGGGTGGGGGACAAATAGTTTTTTTGTTTGTCTTGGAGAGAAAATGGGGGTGTGCTTGGTTGCAAGGAGATTAATCTGGTTTAGAGGGAACTCTGTTTTATTTTATTGTTTTCCGGGGATTTAGGACATGTCCTGATACCAGTGATCAGTTTGTAATATTATAGACAATAAGTAATGGCCTGTTGGGTGCCTTCGACCTGGACCATTGTCTCCTGTCTCCTTTCTGAAAACGGTCACAACGCCACTGGTGTTAGAAGTGGGATAGAAACCACAGTTTCCTTGTTGTGACTTACAGATGACAATGGAGAAAGACCCAATAAGACTGATCCACTGGTTTGATGAGGAATCAGAGCAAAATAGAGAGGATTCCCGGTACGAGTGGGACAGCCATAGTACCAAGGGAGAGCTAGCGCTAGAGAATGTAAATGTTTTGATCAGCATGCTAGTGTCCACTTATCCTTTCTTTCCGCTCTTGTCATCCCCAGAGAGTCATGCCTGGTTTACCTGGATGACATTTTAGTGCAAGGAAAAGACTTTGAATCTGCTCAGAGTGCTCTTGATCTTGTCATATCTAAGAAAGCTCAGGCTGGTCTGAAGTAGCACCCAGATAAGTGTCAGTTGATGCAAAAAGCTATGACTTTCTTAGGCCACCATGTGAGTGCAGCAGGGGTGGCTACAGATGACCAGAAGACTACAGCTGTTTGTGATTGGCTGGTTCCATATAGTCTGAGACAGTTAAGGGCCTTTCTCGAACTTGCATCATACTACAGAAGATTTGCTCCCGGGTTTGCCACAATTGCTGCTCCACTCCATCAATTGATGTGAAAGGCACAATGATTTCAGTGGGGTCAAGAGCAGCATTAGGCTTTTACTAGTCTGAAGGAAGCTCTGTGCCCTGAACCTGTCTTAGCCGCCCCAGACCCAAAACAGATGCAAGTAATGTAGGCCTAGGCACAGTCCTCTCCCAAAAGGGCGAGGCACGGGAGAGAGTTATTGCCTATTACATTCGAGCCTTCGACTGAGCAGAGCGCAACTACTGCTTAACTCGACAAGAGCTGCTGGCCATGGTGGAGTCAGTCTGCCATTTTAGGCAACACCTATGCAGCCTCCCCTTTGTGATATGCATAGAGAATGCTTCATTGCACTGGCTATTATCCTTCCAGGAGCCAGAGGGACAGGTGGCTCAAAGGTTGAGGAGTTGCAGGAGTTCCAATTTATCATACAGTATCAAAACGGGGAAAGCCATTAGAATGCAGCTGTCTAGGAGGATCTGCATGTCAACTTCCTCGCAGTTTGAGCGGCTCTCTGGATATGCATTACAAGTACCAAACAACAAGACCCTGGAGAAGGGGGCAGAAGCATCCTGTTGTGCAGTGCTACCTGACTCAAGTGCATGGGTCATAGAACAGCATAAGGATCCTGAGCTCCAAGTAGCCATCAACTGGGTGGAAGCAGGAAAGAGGCCTAAGTGGGCAGAGGTGGTGGATATGGACCAGTAGTAAGGGGGCTGTGGACAATGCGAGATGGATTGGCACTAAACTTGGGTGCTGCAAAGATGTTATATTGAACCCGCCACTGGTGTATTCAAGTGGCAGACCGTGGTGCCCAAGTCCTGTCACCACCTGGTTCTGGAGGCCATGCATGGTCAACCAGGGGAGGGACACTTTGAAGTAAACAAGATGGTGAAGCGAGTTTGGCAGGAATTCTATTGGGGCAACTGTCATAGGGGTGTAGAGTCCTACTGTCACAGATGTGATGCCTGCACTGCCAAGAATGGGCAGATGGTCCAGTCTCATGCTCCTGTACAACAATGCCGGGTTGGCTGCCCCAAGGACTGGATGGCAGTAGATGTGCTGGGGCCGTTTCCACAGACGCCTAGGGGAAACTGTTTCATAGTAGTTGCTATGGACTACTTTACGAAATGGCCAGAGGCTTATGCTGTCCCCAACTAGGAGGCAGGGACAGTGGCAGATGTCCTGTTGGAAGGCATGTTTGCTTGATTTGGGTTCCCCGCAGAAGTCCATATTGATGAGGGAAGGAACTTTGAGTCACACCTGTTTGCAGATTTCTGTCAGCTGTTGGGCATTTTGAAGACTAGAACAACCCCTCACCCCCAGAGTGATAGGCTAGTCAAATGGTACAATCTAATACTTGCCACTCAAGTAGCCCTTTGTGTGAGTCAGGATCAAAAAGCCTGGGACCTTCAGTTGCTGCTAGTTCTTCTTGCCATTCAGGGTGCAGTACAGGAGACCACTGGGTGTACACCAGCCCTCCTCATGCGGGGCAGGGAGCTGCTACTCCATCTTCCCTGCTAATGAGCCAACCGCCAAATGCACCAGAGGCACCACCAGGGCTGGTGCCACCAGGCTTTACAAGCTGGTATCTGCCAGAAATGGGCATACCACTACCACTGCATGGGGCGTGATTTTCACATGCGCATGATGGAGCAGAACATGCAGTGTCGAGCAAAAGGTGGGGAACCCTAGTGACCTGTGAAGAGGGTGACCACCCGACTGTAACACCAGGGCCAAATCAACACTTGAGGAGGAGAAGATGTGACCAGAAATAACGCCATGTCTTTCTAATTGCAGAGGACCTGCCAACCACCCTTTGGGGGGTTGTACTACTACACTCACTTCTCAGCAGCCCAGAAGAAGGGAAATGGCTCACAGCTTAGGCCCAGGGAGGTGCTCCGTCTGCCACCTAAGGGGGGGGGCAGTGTGGCACCGATGCCAGTCGCTCCTCACTATGTGTGTGTGAGATTCCCTGCTCCCCTTTTTTCTGATGATATCAATCATTTTTCTTTTACCCATTGATTGGTGGGAGGTGTCAGTGGAAATCGTTAGGAATTACGACAGGACAGACTTAATAAGTGGGTGGGGGTGGGGGAAGTAGTTTTTTATTTGTCTTGAAGAAAGAAGAGGTCTGCACTTGGTTGCATACAAGGAAATTTATCTGGTTTAATGGGGAGCCCTGTCTTTTTTATTGTTTTCGGGGAGTTAGGTCATCTCCTGATAGCCATGTTCAGTTTGTAAAATTATAGGCAATAAATAACGGCCCGTGGGGTGCTTTCGAACCGGACCACTGTCTCCTGTTTCCTTTCTGGAAAGAGTCACAAATCCAAACATAATGTACAATGCACATACTTTTGTATTTGATAGTTTATAAGGAGGTTAGACTGTAACATAACAAAAATATTCCTCTAACAAACTGAAGATGGAAAAAGGAGCCAAAAATATGCTTGGAAAAATATTCAAATGTTGTGCTAACTGGATTAGGGCCCTGGAGCACGGTGCAGATTTTCCAGATGAGTTTAAGCGTTTTCTTGTTTTATTCCCATGGCAATGAGGTGCAGGTCACGTTCTGGCCCCGGACGCAGTGCTGCATTCATACGCAGCTTATTAGCTCAGCGGATTGTTTCATATCCGCGTGATTTATGAGATCCGCCGCCTGGCCACGATAGTTCCAATTAATCTCTAACATCATGTGGAGAACCAAGCTATGTGGAAAAGAGAGAGAGAGAGAGAGAGAGAGAGATATTCTCTGCACCATGGTTCTTATTGCTGTCTCAGCAAAATGCTCTATACTACAGATGTCTTTCTCTCTGTCTGTCTCTCTTTCTGTCTCGCTCTCTGTCTATCTTTCTCTTGCTCTCTCTGTTTCTCTCACTCACACATACAGAGCGCTTCATTTGGCAGTAGCAGTGGATTTGTCTGTAGTCAGGATTGTGCCAACATTCCACGCATCAACTGTTTACAGAAGTGCTGAATGAACAAACTGAGGTCTGACACACGTACGCCTGCGCACACACACATACACACACACACACACACACACCCACACACACACACACACACACACATAAACGCACATTAACTAAAGGTTAAATACACATACATGGACATTCCAGCTTCTGAAATATGCAATATCAATTATTCAACTTTTTGTGTGTGTGTGTGTGTCTGTGTGTGTGAGAGAGATTCATGTTTAGTGTTTATGTAGAAGGTACAGAAGCATTTATGACATTAGTTAGTTTAATGAACAATCCAGGGCCTTTGAGTAGGCTGCCCCAGTGCACTGTGGAATTGTGTGTGTAATAATTGTGTGTGTGATAATAATCAACGATAGGGAGTTACTGTTACCACCCTGAAGTTGATTATTTTCCTACAACAGCACATCCTCCCAAATGTTTTATTCCTTTTACACCACAGCACAGGCAAACTACCACAGAACTAACATTATTAATGTATTTGAGTTAATGTTCATATATTTGTGTAAATGTTTGTATAACTGCACTTGTAGCAACAACTTTGTAGCAAATATTTAAGGTGAGGTATTTAAGGTAGACATTTTGGGTTGAAAGGTGGAAACTTCAGGGTTTTTAGGGTGCACAGTTTTGGTTTTTAAGGTAAACATTTTGGGGGTTTTATGGTGGAAATTCCAAGCTTTTTAAGATGGTAATTGAATATTGGATAATTGGGTTTTTAGGTTTCAAGAATTTTCAGGTCCTTTCAGGTTTTTGAGATGTAGACATTTCAGGTATTTTAAATTCACATTTCAGGGGATTTTCTCTCTTGTTAAGTTTCTAAGACAAAAAAAACTGCAGCTTATGTTACACAGAAACCACAATGCATAAACTTAAAGTTACAGCTTTACCTTTGTAACAGTACCTTTGTAACAGTGACACTGGAACCACCTTTTGTAAATATTAAATAAAAACATTAATTGCACACATTTTTTAATCTGTTAATGTTGAGCGTCTGCTGTACACTTCCCTGTGAATGAGCTGTTAAAATACAGTAGAAAGGTGTGTGCATTAAAATAAACCTCTAGGCTGCTTTTATAGAAAATTATTTCACAGCGTGATTACACAGCAATCTTATTGGTCAGAAGGTGTGTATTATTTTCGTATAACAGCGTGGCTCGGACAGTAGTTCTGGCTGTAACAAGAATGAGAGGTTTATGTTAATGCGCTTGTTCTAATATGTTATCATTTCTATAGTAACTCCTCATTCGCAGGGACTTGCATGGAGGACGCTCCACATAATCTAAAAGTAATAATAATCAAATTTAAAAAACATGTTGTTGTTTAACAAAGTCAAACATATCATCATTGTTGTGGTGACATTTTTAGGAGACATTTTTTGGAACATTTATGGAAGACACCTCGGTTCTAAGCTCTTTATAACTGTGAAAGTTTCCCAGCCCAGGAAAGTCTTCAGGATGGAGTAGTTTACTCTTTCTGGTTTCTCAGTAAAATGACATGCTGTGTTTTGAGAGAAAGGGAGAGAGAGAAAAAGAAAGAGAGAGAGAGAGATCTAACTATAAACTGTTAAAATGCATGTATGTTAATAAATTAAACTTTGTAATCATTGATAAATCACTGCGGTATAAGCAGAACAGCACACTGCAGGCTGCGCTGTTATATAAAAGTAATGCACTGCGGGGAGAGTAGCTACACTTGTGCCAGATCACCCCCCACCCCCTCCCCCTCCCCCGCCAGTGCGCATTATTTTTTGTATAACAGCGAGGGCTTGCATGTGTTATTCCTTACTGAATCGACACCTGACTTGCCAAAATCCAGAATTCAGTAGTGCTGTGGTGCAACGTAGGGAATACGGGGAATTTCCTCCTCTGCGTGTTTTACGTTATTACTTTTACGTTATCGTTTCGACTCAATCACCCAATAAGAATTCACTGTACTGACCTTTTTGAAGAATGATGGAATATTTTACAAATATAATTTGATCAAATTGTATTACTTTTCCATAATTGATGAAATAAAAACAGCTCTGGCTAGTGGACGAGGGCAGAAAGGCGAAACACAGAGCGAGAGCTCAGAGAGACGGAGAGACGGAGAGCGGGAGCAGTCATATTGATTACTCCTAATTAGATTCCTATCAAGTCATGAGGGACTGGCTCATCCCGGCAGCACATTTTAGAGCAAACAGAAAAAAAAGACACAGATCTACTCGCCAAGAAGTATATGAAGCAGGCTAATTTAATTTCAGAAGCCCTCAGAACGAGGGTGGATTTGATTATTCAGATGGTTTCTCCCGACTAATTACAATTTCAGTTTTTTCCCCTTTGCCTGCGAGTCGGCCGTTAACTCTCTTAGCAAAGTTAAGTGAGTTTGGACAACTCTGTACAAGACCTGCAAGCCATGCGCAAATCTATCACACCAATCGGCCGAGACATTCCATATGAGGACTCGAATAAAACACCAGAGTAAGGCTTAGCACTTCGTTATGCAAACACCACAAAGCTAAGTACACTTTATTGTGATTACATAATACGCAAGTACATAATGAAATGCACACACACTTACAGGCAGAGTGTTTTAGACTGAATGCACATAATGACGCTTTAATATCTATAATCAAAACATGAGTGATTACTTCGAGTTTATAAGTCATTCATAACTTACCAGGTGTAAATGTAAGAGTGCTGTATTAACTGCTTATATACTGAATTTTACAGAGGAAAAAAAAATTAAAATGTCCAATTTTCACTTAATTAATTTTTCTGTTTTGTATAGCACAACAAATAAAACAATAAATAAATATATGAATAGAAAAAAAATTATTTATTTATTTATTTTCACTATTGGGAAGCATATGAAAAAAAATTTTGCAAAGTAGGAAAAATGCTTTCCACTGTTGAGGTGTGAATGAAAAATAAAATGTTTAAATGAAAATGTATGATGTTTATAAATGTTTAAATGAAATAAATGAAAATTTATTTTTATTTTTTTTTTTTTAGAAAAATAAATGTAAGCTTATAGCTAATAATCATATAGGATGAAAAAAAAGTATGTGTCCCTGAGACAAATTTATACTTTTTTTATGTACCACAACAAATAAACTAATACACATACAGTATATTAAATAAATACATAATAATAATATTTTTCAATATTCATTTTAGTTTTCTATGTTGTATTTTTTTAACTGTTGAGGTGAGTCAGAACAGCAATGTATGACGAAACATAGTCATGGCAAACCATAGTGTGTGAGGTGAAAAAATACAAATTAAAGGTGTGCCGACATCAAATTTCCATTCTATTGCTTTTTGTGTATCACAACAAATGAATAATAAATAGTAATAAATAATAAATTTCAGCATCAATTTTAACATTTGGCCTGAAAAAAAAAACAATGATAGTGAGGCTACAGTGCTTTTGTGCTTATACACTCATGTATGTTGACTTTCTCACACTCACTTTTTTATTGTGTTCTCTTTGTTCGTGTTCATAATCGGCATTCATTTTTTTTTCTTTTTTTTTTTCTTTTTTTTTTTTTAATATCCCACTGTCATGTCAAGGTAGACAGCCATATTGGCTCTATCCTATACTGACTCCCGGGAGTCTCTCACAGATGGTCGGATGTGATCACAGCACGCGTGACTTCTGTGTCTCTCGAGGCTTTTGACTCTGATGCCATTGTATCACAGCAGAAAACACATGTACAGGTGCTCTGGAACCAAACACACACCAGAACAGGGTCACAAAGGACAAACAGTGATACAGGACACCACATATATGGCATGGATTTTACAGTAAATCCATTATATGTGATTTCTTTTTGTTTGTTTAGAATGAAAACGTATGACTGATACTTTGTCAGGGGATGGTGATGGAGTCCAGACTCCAAATTCCAGCCCTTCCAAAGAGCTAGAGTACACTCCATATTTATTAATAAAAGTAACATCCATGCGTACAGCAGAGTCGATGAAACACAGGATAAAAGGGCAGGTGAAGTTAGTCCTGCTGTAATTAGAACCCAGCTCCAGCTCTGGGAATGTTTAGGTTCAGGAATTCAACAGTGCTCTGGTATAAAACAAAAAAAATCATAGCACTAAAAATGTCACTATGAATTAAAATGCTTGTTAAAATTGAACCACACCAAAGAGACGAAAGCTATAGTAGAATAATAAGATAGAATAAACGTAAATGATAAAATGTTAGAGGATCAGAGATTATGGTCAGCAGGGATAAGTGGCTCATAGACAATAATATCTTCACCACTCAATATTACCTTGTGCAGGTTTCCCAAGTCATTACACCAAATCACACCCAAAAACTGGTGTCAAACCCTCACATGGGACAGGAAACAAGAGCTAATGGCTTTACTATCGAGCCTTCAGCTCATCCTAGTCCAGGGCAAACCAACCCCAATGTGACTGCACCATAAACACCACCACTTCATTCGGAGATCCTGCACCATTATCATTCATCTCTCTGTCATCTATATCTCTTTCCTTTCCTTTTACTCTCTGATCTGCTCTCTCTCTCTCTCTCTCTCTCTCTAATTTACTCCCTCCTCTCTTTCCCGCTCTCTCTGTAATTGTGGTTGTAAATCGTCTGGCTCCTGGACTTCCCTGTCCTAAGCGGGACTATTATGCAGGCTTCAGTCTGGATCCTGCTGATTGCAGCTGTCAGGGAGTGTTGATTCACAGCAGACCATCACCCACATCCATCCATCCATCCATCCGTCCATCCATCCATCCATCCATCCATTCTTTCATCGTTCACCTTATCCCTTGTATGTTTCAGTATTTAGAACTTGGATGATGCTAGTCTGCTTTTCAGATAAAGCTAAACTCAGTTTTCCACATACTCTCACTTCCTGGTTAGAGTCGTGGAACACTGGACATGACCTGGAAATACACCCTGGAATGGACTTTGTCCATACAAATTAAGCTAATCCTTGTTTCTGGACACTTGGGGATGTGCTGTTATTGGTAAAGAATCAACTTTGTGGTGGTAACAGTAACTTCATCACATCACTAGTTGTGAAGCCTAAGCATGAATCACACAGTAAGTTAATTCAACATCTGGGAATCTTCACCATGAGAAGCTAACCCTGTCTGTTAGCTATTGATGTAAAGGCTAATAAATGTATCAGTGCTTCCAGCTAGCATTATTGGTGTAGCGCTTCCCTTAATGCACTTGTTGTTGAACAAGATAAAGAACTTTCTTTATTGGAGACATCAATTCTGTTGAACAAGATTGCAATGCAAGAGGATCACATCTGGCTGCATCCAGGTGTGGAAAATACAAAGAGGCAAAAGCTGAAGGTTGTACCCACACACACACACACACACACACACTCACACACACTGTTTCACCCAATAAAATGTTCTGGCAGCTTTATGCCAAAGAATTTCAGATATTTTTGCACCCTCTTCATTTTCTCACCAAACACTAAATCAAAAGAAAATTCTTCTTCCAAGTCATCAGTACTCCTTACTCTACTTAAATGGTCATTCTTCTCCAAGTGAGCCAGCTTCTGAAAAAATAACTAAAAACTAAACTAAAATAAATAACTTGAATTGAAAACAAACAAACAAACAAACACATTTTTTCATGAGATCAGGTTTAACTTCTCATGACATGCTGATTTTAAAGAGTTTAGTGGATTTCCATATGAGCAAATTGGTAAGAAAAGGTATAACCACTTACCATGGCCTAATGTTTTGTACAAATGATTATAATTTTGCACTTATGAGACAGTTTTAAAATATCAATCCATAAATGATGTCACATGGAATCAGATAAAATTTCCAACACATCTGAAAGAGAAACTGAGAGAAATGTGTATCCAGAATGTATCTGTTTTTCTTCCTAATGGTGACCACTCAGTGAAGCCCATTCATAATTCAGAGCACTATAGGAAGAAACCCTAACTGTCATAAATTATTATTTCATTTGATCGTTAAGGTCCAATCTATTTGAATTAGCTGACAACATTATTCATCAGTGCATGTATAAATATGCATGGCCTTCTATTTACAGAGCCCTAAATAAGTCGCTGCTGCGGCTGAAATGAATTTTGGTGTGAAATATGAATTTTCTCTGAAATAATTCAGCAAGAACGAGTGAGATGAAGGTTAGCGCTTCTGCATCCGAAGATGAAGTGTGCACATTCGTGTCCTTGACACTCAGATTAAATTTAAAACCAATTTCTTAATTGCATGGTGTTTCTACAATGTCAGTAAACATGCTGGAGATGAATTTATGAAATCACCCTTAAGAGGTCAATAAATCTCAGTAGTTTACTGTTTACTGATATTTCACAAAAAATGGGTTTTAAAAGTGAAGGTTTTGTTTTCAGTCATTAATTTACATTTAATTTAAATCTCTGCAAACAAACAAACAAACATTCAGAATGGTTAATATTCTCATATTACATATTGGCAGTTAGTGGGTATTTGTGCATTATTTCTTTTAACATACAACAAACGCGGTTCTCATTCCTTAAAACCACGTTGGACTGTAACCATGGCAACCATGATAACAATCATAAATAGCATTGACTATTGCAATAAAACTAATAACTTTAATGACACTATTAGAAAATATAGAACCCTTAAAATATCTTTGATTGTCCCTCTTGTCAAACCCTTAAATACTCCATGTAGAAACCTACAGCTGAGCGTTTCCCTATCAGTAAGGGTCCATACTCAAAGACCCACCTGAAATATCCCTCTGTGATCTGACTTGAAGATCTGTTGTAAAAAGACAGCTCATTGACCCAGCTTAGAAATCAAATTCAATGATCTGTCTCAAATATCCAGTTCAAAGAAGCAACTCAAATATCTGCCTCAAATATCAAGTTCAAATATCCAACACTAAAATATCTGATTCAACTAGCCAACTCAAATATCCAGATCAAAGAGCTGACTAAAATATCCGACTCAAATATCTGACTCAAATATCTGACTCAAATATCCAGTTGAAAGAGACAACTCAAACATCTGACTCAATTAACCAACTCAAATACCCAGTTCAAAGAGCCCACTAAAAAATCTGACTCAAATATCGGAGTCAAATATCCAGTTCAAAGAGTCAATTCAAATATCTGACTCAACTAACCAACTCAAATATCCAGTTCAAAGAGTCAACTAAAATACCCGACTCAAATATCCAACTCAACTAACCAACTCAAATATCCAGTTCAAAGAGCCTACTAAAATATCTGACTCAAATATCCAACTCAAATATACAGTTCAAACAGTCAACTCAAATATCTAACTCAAATATCTGACTGAAATATCTACCTCAAAGTGTCAACTCAATATTCAACTCAACAATCCGACGCAAATATCCAGTTCATAGAGCCCACTAAAATATCTGATTAAAATATCTAAATTAAATATCCGATTCAAATATCTTCCTCAAATTGTCAACTCAAATAATCAGTGTTTTATCACAGTTTTGTCTTGTCCTTTTCACTCACACTCTGCCGAATGTTTATTACACACTGCGTTAAAGAAACATCTGTACTGTTTTACAGGTGTGTTAGTCTGTTACTGAAGGCGTGACTCTGTTTAGAGAAAGTGTGGTGTGGAGGATGTTAGTCTTTATCCACAGCAGTTAGTGGTGTACAGAGTTTCCTTCATCCTGCTACAGTCTGCAGTTTGTCTCTAACACAGACACAGCTTCTTTAATCACTGTATTGAGCGTGTGTGCTGCTGATGCTAATGCTACTGCTATTGCCATAGGGCTTAACTGCGCATGGTTGAGCTTCTGTTTTTACTTTTATAGCTTAGCCATGGGAGGTGTGGTGAAGGCATCTGCAGTGCGGCGTGCGTGTGTGTGTATGTGTGTGTGTGTGTGTGTGTGTGTGTGTGTAGTGCTGTTTGAGCTAAAGTGATGATTAAGGGATCATGGCCCTTAAATAGGCAGGCTTGTTTACTCACTTCAGATCTTCAATCAATCCTTCACTCACCAGATTAATTGAAATGCTTCCGATTGATCTTTTTCTTCTTCAAGCTTTCCATCTCATCCTCCTTTTTGTTTCTCTCTCTCTTTCTCTCTCTCTCTCTCTCTGATGCCCAAGTGGAGTATAGAGTGTGTCACCTGCTGTGGAGTCAGAGAGAAAAGAAAAATACTGAGTGAAAGAGAGAGACAGAGAGAGAGAGCTGAAGAGAAACAGAGAGCGATAGAAAGAGAAAGAGAAAGGGACAGAGAGTGAAAAAGAAAGAGGAAAGAGTAGATAGAAGATATAGTAAGAGGAATGGAGAGAGATGAGGGTTAGGGTTAGGGTTAGGGAAGGAAATGAAAACGAGAGTGTAAGAGAAAAGAGAAAGAAAGAAAGCTAGAAAGAGGGAGGTGGTGAAAGAGATAGGCATGGAGAAGGAGGCAAGAGAGGCATGGAGAAGGAGAGGAAAAAGGAATGAGAGACATGGAATGAAGAAAGAAGGCAAAGTAGAGAGAGCAAGACAAAGGGAGAGAAGGAAAGAAAGAGAGAGAGATAGGGAATGAAAGGAAAAAAGAGAGACAAAGAGAACAAGACTAAGGGAAAGAGATATGGAGAAAGATGGGGAATGAAAGGAAAAGGGTAAGAGCACATAGAAAAAAAGTGAAAGAGAAGGAGGGCAAATGAGAAAGTAAGGAAGAAAGAGAAAAAATAAATAAGAAAAAGGTGAAAAAATGGGAGAAGAATGGAGAAAGGAATAAGTAAGGAAGATAGAAAAGGGGGAAAGAAAGAGAGAGTGAAAGATGGAGAGACAGTAAGAAGGTTAGAGATGGGGAGAGAGGGGAAAAGAGAACAAGATAAGGTGTGCATAGAAGAAGGTGAAGAGAAAAAAAAAGAATGAGAAAAAGAGATTGAAAGAGAAAAAGAAGAAAGGAAGGAAGATAGAAAGAGAAGATGAAAGAAAGAGGGAGTGAAAATTAAGTGCAAGAGAGTCATTTGGAAACAGAGAGAAAAAGGAAAGAGATGAAAATAAAGAGTGTAAGGTGAGATAGAGAGAACGAGATAAAGAGATGGAGAGAGATAGAGTGGAAGATGGAAATATTCCATATGCGAGAGAGTGTGAGAGAGAGAGAGAGAGAGAGAGAGAGGGAGAGAGAGAGACAGAGAGAGACAGAGAGAGAGAGGGAGAGAGAGGGAGAGAAAGACTGCATCGCTCCATCATTTCTTAAACCAATCTTACACCACTTTTGAGAACATTCATGAACATTTCTATAGCCTTAAACGTAGACTGTGCGTGAAATTTGCATAAAATTTGCATAAAACACCGTAATGTTTCCGTTTCTTTAAGGCAAACTGACATCGCTGTGTTTTTAACTCAGTAATGAGCTAATTCGAGTGATGATGTGGCCTCGGGATCTCACTGTACATCAGAAGTGATGTGTAATTAACATGAGGGAGCTGAACACGTTTATTTAAATACACTACAGAATATTAGACAGCACTGTGTACACTGCGTTACAGTCTGATTTTACTGTGTTATTATTAGGAAGATAACAAAGTGGTTTTTTTGCCAATAACTTAATAATAATTAAATATTGTACTTCTATGTATTTTTTGAAAAAAGAAAAAAGATCTTGCAATGAATAAGACAAACTTGTTTTTCAAAGAAAGAAAGACACAAATAAATATTAAACAGATCGAAACATTTAAAGTTTGAATTGTTTTATTAATAAGATCATTTTTCTTCTTTCAAGAAAAAAAGTTTAATACATTTGTGTTTTTACAGACACTTTATTAATTACTTAATGAATTAATTAATTTAATTGACACATTTTCCTAAAAGAAGCTAAATTATCTTCCAATTACAATATTAATAACAATATAATTATTTTAGAATGAATCCTAATGAATAATATGAGGTAAATTTCTCCGTATTCATCGTGTGTGTTTTTGTGTGTGTTAGTGTAAACGAAGCTGTGCCTGATTGGTAACTCAACACAATTAGTAGCATCACTCCAGACGAACAGCTTTTCACACGTTATTGATTTAGCACATTAACCTGATGGGAAATGCTGTGTGCTGATAACGTGCTACTAACAACTAATGCATTTTACGTGACACGTTTTAATCCACACTACTGTCCACACGTGCTAATTAAGGGAAAATGACACAATTAATTTAACACACTCAGCGTCTGATTTGTGCGTGAGATTTGTCCGGTTGTGTTTGGGGGATTATCGCAGTCTCCATCAGGAATTAACCCCAGCAGGGATTAGTTTCAGCAGTAATGCTGCTGTTGTGTTTATCTCAGTCCGATAAGCTTCATGATGGAGAACCTCGTCCTCTGACTGAGCGCGTGCTGGGAGCTGATAGCTCTTCTACACTTACGCTTCATAGCCAAGCAGCACATATGAGACACTGACCTAAAAAAAAAAAAAAAAAAAAAAAAATGGATTAAAAACGGGGGTCATTGATATGGTGAAGTTTTATGTAAGGGTGATATTATGTAACATTTATGGAAGGAGTCTCCAGTCAGGGGCGCCGTAACGGGGAGGACGATTCGAAGGGCCCTGGTCACACAGGGGGCCCAGCAGAACCCCATATTTTGGCGTATGATTTTGGTATTTAAATTGCCTCTTCGCACAATAATCTATTAGGACGCACGCTATAATGAAAGCAGCCCTCTGTGCCAAGAGCGCAGCGCTTCACAGACCGGTTCATTCAGGTAGACGGCAAGACTCAAGAGATGGCGCAGCCAAAATCAGGATACCGAAAGAGGAAAGAAAGGCACGAAAAAGAGGAGAGAGCGAGACGGGGAAGATAGCTAGTCACCCAGTTTTTCAAAAAAAAAAAAAGGTGATTTATTGTTCCCCGTTTTATGTTATGATTCTGAAGCTTGTCTTTATGAAGCTGTTTTAAGGAACATAAAATAGAAATTCTCTCAGTTACTCACCCCCATGTTTATCCACTAGCCACGCTCTCTATTGAACATGATTTAGCAAGACGGCTTGATTTCAAAGATCTAATCAAAGATTTCAGTGTGAGAAAAGCACGCCGTTTGGCACTTGGGGAATAATTACAAGACATTAAGAAAGTATTTCATTAGTGTCTCTGTATGAGAGAGACAGTACAATGGTGTTAATTACTTGTACTGTTTACAGTATATAGTTATAAATGCATAATTTCAGTTAATTTAATAAACTGTTCAAATGTAGTTCTTTATTGTCTCTCATTGAATATGCAATAGTTCTAATGCTTATTGATATTGATTGTTGCTACATGTGGCAAGAAGATAAGATAATTGGGGGATGGGGCCTTGGGGCCTGGAGTACAAATTAGCCAGGGGGCCCAGAAACCCTAGCGGCGCCCCTGTCTCCAGTGTCAGCGCTTTGTAACAGTCAGAGGTAAAGCTGTAACTTTAGGTTTTCCCACATCGTCAGAGGACAGAGCAGTTTACACTTTTTTGCAGTTTCTCTGTAACATGACAAGCTGCAATTTTTTTTTTTTTGTCTTATTAACTTCACGAGAGAGAAAAAAGCGAGACTGGTGAGGGAATGACTGTTTACAGCTGCTATTACATAAGTTTAACAGAAATTAACTTTTTTCCTGGATATTCCATGACATTAAAAGTCATTCTTTAATAAATAAATAATAATCATTGGCAAATGGCTGTAATATAAGAAAAATCAAACCCTTCAGGATATGCTGGTATAGAAAAAATAATCCCTGAAGTTGACTGTTTTCCTATAACAGTACACGCCCAAGTTTGTTATTTCTTATTTAATGTCTATTTAATTTCTTACAGAAAGAAAATCAACCAAGGAAATCCTTAAAGGTATTATGTAGAACCCTATGAGTGTTTCCGTATTAGGGAGGTTTCTGGGTAGAACCAAATTTGAACTATGCAAAGCATTAAAAAAAAAACTTTTATTCCAAGTGTGAAATTCTTTCAGAAATAAAATCGATGATTAGATTGAACGCAAGCACAAATGGCTTTCCTTTTCATGGTACCAAAAATGTAGAACCATCCAAAGAACCCTTGAAGAACACCTCTTTGAAGAGTGTATGGATGAGAAATAAAAGTACACTCTTAGCAGTTTTCTATTTGGAGTGAAATAAGAACTATCCTAAAAACTAGGTTATTAAGATCGAATAATGAAGTATTCCTATAACATCATTGCTATATACATCACAGTTCCTCATGGAGCGCTAAACACACACACACACACCCACGCACAGAAATCATCTCTTCTCCTCAATGATACGAGTTTTCCTCACATCATTAGCTGCATCGCTAGCAGTACAAACTCCCACGTTGTATTCAGATAAACATAAAAGTCGAGATATTACTCTCGCTAGCCACTGGTTTCTCAGTGTGGACCATCAACCTGTTGTGTGTACTGGTATGGAAAATAGACGACTTTCTGACTCTGCGGTTCTGTATAGATCTCAGTGTGCTTGGTCGCGTGATGATGCGGTCTGTCTGTAACTTACACATACACATTTCAGAGCTTTAATGTACGTCTGAAAGAGTTGAGCAAATGTGTCTGAGCACCTCGTCTCTGTCATCCTTCTCCCTTAACAGACGCAGCTGTCAAACTGTAGCTCTGCCTGTCAGAGAGCTGAGTCTTTATAGACCAGCTTCATGTTGCCCTCGAGGCAAAAAAGAAAAAAAAAGAAACATTTTAACATCAAATTGGCACTAGAAACAATTTATGCATGAAAACAAGCGACTGATGGAGGATGTGTACTTTTTCACATGCTAAACTAAATTAGCACACAAGACTGGAAGAGTTTTAGACAGAAACTATTAGCAGATTGAGAAATTCCCAATGTGAGGAACTGTTTTTCCTATATTCATTTAAAAAAAGGCCCCATCTATCACATGTAATGATTCATTGCTTTGTCTCTGAGGTTCTATGGTAGCACCATACAACACACTTTCAAAAATGGTTCCAAGGAGAAGTACTGTACTGAGTACTGAGTACTGAGACACACTGTTTGAACACTTATCCATTCAAAGTACCCTTGAGGAACCCTCTTTAATAAGTGTGTCATGCCTGTTTTGCACATTAGTAGCCATAGAATAAGGTTTCTTGAGTTTATTCATCTGGTGATTATTCACCCTCTTCTGATTTATTCACCTTTAAAGGTTCTACATATGAGGCTTTCCCATTAATAGATTTAGCACCAATTTTAGGAATGGAAAATTTCTTACTTACTCGAAGAGGAACCATTTTTAAAGGGCATAGAACACAGCTAGTTCGACACAAAATAGTAGTTGGAAGCTGACTTAAAAGTTCAGGCAGTAAAAGAACCATTGACGAATCTCTTTCCCTACACTCAGGAAAAAAGTCCATTTAGTGCATTTAATAAAATAAAATAAAAAAGTTCAAAGTAGAACCACTTGAAGAGAGTTGGACTCTGAGTTATCCAAAGAACCCTTGTGGAACCCTCATTTTTTTGTAAGTGTGTGATGTCTATATTGCTTCCTTGCAGTTTAATTTCCAGAGATAAAATTGGTAACTGGCTCCATGTAGCACACTAAAGGGGTGTGCTTTAAGGTTCTAAGTAGAATACCACAAGAAACAAGATCCCTTTCATAAAGGTTTACTAGTAGAATGAATTTAGAAGTGAAAAATACTTAATTACCTAAAAATCACCTGAGGAATACTTTTCCTTACACTTTTAGAAAAAAGGCTACCATCCAGCAAGTTCCAGCACTTCCAGGTAGCACCATATAACAAATGGATTCCTTTTCAGAAATGGGTCCGAGTGTTTTAAAAGGATTGGACACGTAGCCATCTAAAGAACCCTTCAAAAGAGAGACAAAAGAGACTGCTATAGATGGTTTCAAAAGAATATTCATGAGCACAGGAAGTGACGTCTCTGTTCCTAGGACATACCCGGTTGGCAGTAAAAAGCATTCAAAACAATAGCGAAGAATCATAATTCATGCATCTGGTAGGTTGATTTAAGGACAGAACGTCAAAAGGAAAATGTTTTACACAGAGTTTGACTTGCTCCAACTATACAATACACAATACAGATATCATCTGCATTATAGGAGCAAATATTTCACACCTTTCCTCTAAGAAAGTAGTTGTAGGCGTCCAAACTGCGATACACTTTCACCACTTCTCTGGTGTAAACACACACCGTGGCAACACGGAAATGATACACATCGGGTAAATCACTTCAATCACTTTAAGCTTTAATTCACATTCTTGTTTAAAGAATCCAGTAATTGATCCAGTAAACGATTGTTTATTGTTAATTTCTGTGTATATCCTGTTTGTTCGCTTCTTGGGAGATTAATAAATTATGAACTAATCAGCTTTACACTTCAAAATTGCGCAGCTGGAAATGTTTTAGTTGTTGGTGTCAACTTTGTTGTTGTTTTTCTCGATAATGTAAGTGATAACAGGAACTAAATTGTTTCATGGTTGTAACTATAATAACGCTAAAATGTAACTATAAATAGATTTTAAAAAGTATGATGTCATCCATTAATAAATAAAATTGCTGTGGTATTAGTGGAATAAAACACTTTGAAACATGCTGTCATTGGAAAACAATTAACGTTGTGGTAGTTAGATCACTCCACTTCATCACACCACCCCATCACTCTTTATTTTCTATAACAGCATGGATACCTTACATAAATAATGCAAAAGCATGTCAAATCTAAAGGTACATTGTACTATGACAATATTTATACATGTTAACCTATTTTTTGTCACAGTGCTGTTAGTATATTATCTCTTCTCCTCTCGCACTAATCATTAATGGAAGCAGGAAGAGTGGCAGCAACGCTTGACACTCAGTCTTGCAAAAAAAAAAAAAAAAAAGACTTGGCAAAGTGACAGCAGCCGCCGATGAACGTTGCATCAGGCGTCCCGAGACTCACTGAATTATCTACAAGAGCAAGTGATAAAAAAATATGTGAGATTTACTACATCATTAATGCACATCATCTGTCTGATGCCTGCACAACTGTGATGGAGTCAGCTTGTCACCCATTCCATATAATCAGTGTCACTTCTTTTAAAAAATAAATAAATAAATAAACACACACACACACACACACACACACACACACACAAACATGATGAACGGGATGTTGCTAACAGTGCTAATAGTAAGAACATATGTCCATATCACACTTATTATATGTTTGTGGTGATTTTCAGACCTGTGTATTGTGTGTATAAGGGGTTTTTATACACATTTCTCTGTGGAGAGTTGCAGGTGTGGGATCAAGGTGCTTGACATAGCTGCTGCTTTCATTCCTCCTTCCTTCTGCCTTCCATCCTAATTAAATTAGGGACTGATTAAGCCGTGGCTAATGCAGTCAGAACTGCGGCATGCTAATGTAATAAAATCAGTTAAACCGGTTAGCGTAATTGGCAGGAGTTGCAAACGCCAGGAGATTAGCACTAAATTATTTATTTGCTTAGCAGACGCTGCTCTGTAATGCGCCACGACTTCGCAATTCCATTACTTACATCAGCTGTTTGCAGAACCAATTTAGGCACAGAGTGATGTTCAAGGATACGACATGACAAGTGTTGCAACACCAACACCACACACACAAATTCATATATATACATGTCTCACATCTGTTTCACCAGAATTTGATTGAATGTAATGGGTGCCATTACTTTCCTTTTAAGATGTTGACCATATGGCATAATGTAGAGAAGCAGAATTTTCCTCACAATTTCGACCCAATTTGGTCACCTGCCAATACCTACCCACTTGCCTGATCTTATGCCAGCTAACAACCAGGGAGGGTAAGGCTAAGGCTAACATGTTCTTCCTCTGAGACACATGAAGCCAGCCATCCACATCTTTTTTCAAACTGCGGCTCAAGCATCACAGGGCAGAGTAACACACTGGCAGGAAATCGCTATCTGCCCTCTTCCACATACATCAGCTCACAGACTCCCTGATTGGCTAGTGTCGCTCGCTAGTGACTCCTGGCCACAGATGGATGTGGGATTTTTGATGACATTTCAAGGGAAACCTTAAAGGCTTTATGTAGAACCCTGCAAGTGAGGTTTCCCATATAGAAGGTTACAAGTACTTACAAGTAAACTTCTAGGAAGGGAAAGATGTTTGACTACCCATAGAACATTAGAGTTTTTCTTTTCTAAGACATATAACAGTTGTAGGGTTTGAGATTGAAACTTTAGGGGAAACTCTAAAGGCTCGATGTAGAACCCTCAACTGAGGGTTTCCCATTTTATAGAGGATTATAAGTGGAATATTTGAACATTAAAATTGAACAACTACCCAAAGAACCCTTGAGGAATCCTTTTCTTTCTAAGGCATAGAACAGTTGTAGGGTTCTACGTTGAAACTTTATGGTAAACACTAAATGCTGTATGTAGAACCAAACAACTGAGGGTTTCCCATTTCAGAGAAGGGTTGTAAGTCAAAAATGTTAAGAATTCTTAACTAAACGATGCTACATGGAAACTAATTGTTAAGTTCAGGCTGTGAAAGAACCCCTAAAGAACCCTTTTCAGTACATAGAAGGTAGAACTTTGGCACTCAGTGGACAACATGCTACTTTTTAAAAGAAAAAAAAAAAACACAGCTAGTGTGTGGACCTAACGCCATTTTACATTAGCACTGTCTGCTTGTCCTATGCATCCACTGAAAGTCAACTGTAATTACTCTGCTGCATTAGCAAACAAGCAGATGGTGCCCTGACCCAGTAATTACACACACACACACACACACTCACACACACACATCCATGTTTTTATTCTCATGAGTAACGAGGAAGCAACTCAAATTTTCTGATGCTAATGTTAGCGGAAGTGATTGGGTAATCCGTGGACTTGGGTGTCTGACATGATCTCTTTCATCGCAAATTGCTAATGTGCTTACGGGGCACTGTAAAGTCTTGGAAATTAAGTTTTGGAAGCCTCAGAAAAGCCCAGAGGCATTGTGTCTTAATCCTCGTATAACACGCTGGTCAGAATTAATGCCGTTAATCATTTGCCATCAATGCAAGGCTTTTGAAGTTTGCTTAAAGAGACATATTGCAACAGGCAGTAGCTGAATTCTAACAAGTGAGGGGTTTTATTGGATTTAATAAAAAAAACAACAACAAAAAGTTGTAAGAGAGGTAACAAGTATCAAACCCTACAGAAAGACATGGGTGATTCCACAATTGCGGTCCCATTTAGCCCTTGTAACGCTTAAAAATTCAACTTTATTTTTAAATAATTTTCAAAATCGAATCTAAGAAAGCATGTCTTTAACCAGTTAGAAGATGTGTTATCCCATCTCAGGCAAAAATACCTCATTTTTACAAGAGTTCTTTCGCTGCATTTTGCTCTTAAATGTGTAACAGGGTTGAGGTTTTAGCTTTGAATTAGCAAATGTGGTTGCTAATCCATGCTAATGACATGACGTGAGGACATTATCTGTAAATATAATATCAGCAGGACACAAATGGCACCCAGTTGTGGAATTACCCAGCATTATGATCAATCTTTCTCTCCTAGTTAACTAATGATAATGAAAATATATTTACTGGCATGAATAAGATTGAGGTTAAAAAAAAAGTCGTATGGAGGCTGACAATGTTCTAGTAAAATTGTTTCATTCTCTATTTGCATCTCACGGCTTAGTTTAGCAGCTCACATCTACAAATAAAATGCCACAACTGAAACCACACAGCATGTTTCATTTACTTCCTGCAGTTGCATCGATTCAGAGTTCAGTCACTTTCTTACTAGAGTTCACTTGGTAGCAGACTGAGGCCACCTCACTGAGATGCTCTTGGACCCGAGTGTAATTCTCACGTGCCTAAAGAACCACACAGAGGAGAAGAATACAGCAGGGTTCCATTCAAATGGACTAGACACTGCTGATGAGAGAGCGCACTTAGACTCCTTGGTTTACAGCTTGTGGTAGTTTGGCGTTTAACAGATTTCCATTGGGTTTATTACTCAGTGACCCTCCAGTGAGTCTCTTCCCTCATTGATCAGTTTGACCGCGCTCTGATTCTCAATCTTTGCTCCCTTCGTAGTTGAGCATAAAGAACAGCTGTCATAATCAATAACTTAAAGAACAGCAGTTACAATCAATAACGTAAGAGATCACGTATCCATTGATACATTGGACATATAAATAAAATATACATCTCATGAAGTGTGTATGGACTCGATAACTGTCAAAGCGTGAGTCAGAACGCTGCAGTGCAGGATTGTGGTTTAGGAGGCATGACGTGTGTATGCAGCTCTCGCTGATTTGACTGGCTCGTTGCCATCCAGGCCTTTGATTGGATTTTCAGCTTAAAGACATTTGGGCCAAGGTAAGTCGATACGTTATTTAAACTGCTCCACTGATTGTGTGCGATGTTTACCATTAGACTCCAGGACTCCAAACACTTGAGATGTCAGAAGTCAAGCAGAATGGGTAAAACTCTCAGATTAGTGAACATGTAGGCTCAATTTCCACTCGACAATTTTCCACCCTTGTTTGGAGAATGAGTGTTTCGATAGGGGTTATTTGTTTCTAGATTGCATTGTGAACAGGTGCTTTGTTAGCGAGACTGTTTAGTCGATTTTGTTTCGCTAAGCAAGGAACCTACTGTAACATGCCAAAGAACAGGACATCGATTAGCATGGGAACAGATTACTAACACAAATTGCAATCGACACTTGTTGACTTTAATTCTGACTTTTACCATTACAACCCTGATCCACTAAGCTAGGATATATTGGTATGATGTTTGAGGTTCTGGAGCTAAAAATCCTTCAGCAGCATAATGTGTTGGATTTTTGCTTTTCATTATCATGTGCAAGGTGAAATGTGTAGTGGCCTGACATTTCCAGGGTCTCTGGCTTTATCATGAGCTAATGTTACTGGTTCTGTACAGCTTGAATGTTTTCTCCATGACTTTGTGGGGTCCCTTCCAGGTTCTGCATTTTCCTCCCACCTCCTAAAACCATGCCTGTAATTGGATTGGCTATGCTATATGGCCCCATGGTGTTGTCTGTTGGACTGCTGTCACATTCAGGGTGTACTCCCATCTCACTCCCAGTGCTACGTTCTTTCCTCCACCTAACAGTGGCTATCTGGCAGCTCAAAACTTTGTGGTCTCTAATACACAATCTAAACTGATAAACTACCAACCCGCTCCATCCTTGTGGAAATTGTGATGACTAGCATGATAAGTTCACACCTTATTGAGTATCTTTTTCAGGCACTGTGCTTGAAGAAATGTTTTCTCCATCTTGTTTCTGCATTGATTGTTTAATGTGCTCACTGTTTCATTTGTGATGGCTAATTTGCAGGATAAAGACCTTCTTGCTGGCCCCAGGTCATCTTTTAAGTGGGCAGAACAGCGCCAACTGTTTACCAAATTATCAGGTTGCCAACTCCAGCGCATGCCACATGTTTTTTTTTTCTTTTTCCGCTGCGCTCAGCCGTAACAGCAGTATTGTTTGCATTAAGGAGCTGGCCAGGGTAAATGGAGCTGTTTTCAATTAGTTTTCAAAGTGCTTATCCCATTAAAGATAATGACTTATTGATTTAATGACAGTGGTACTGTTGGTGTGAGGCTCATTGCTATCATGACTCTACTCTCTTTCCCCACTTACTCAATTGCTTTCTCACTTTCTCCACATTCTCCCACTCACTTCAGTTATTCTCAGAGAACTTCTCTCAAATCTTCATAAAAGGTCTGACTTACTTTATTTTTTAGGAAAAACAACTCTTTATTGCTCTCTGTATTGTCATTCATGTCGTTTTTGAGATATAATAGCTGCAGAGTGTTTAGCAGGTGGAGCTGGCCAGGTGCCAGGGTGTCAGCAGGGTGCAGGGGAACGTGGCAGGAGGGAAAACCCTGATCTCATTGAGGATGTTCCCATGCATCACATTACTGCAGTACAGATGGGACATTCTCTCTCTCCCTCCCCCTCTCTCTCTCTATGCAGTGTGTACACATTCCTGCTTATCTTCTCCTCTACCTTCCAAAAAATTTAAAATAGTACCATTGCTTTTTCCTTCTCCCTTGCTCACATTCATTCTTTCATTCATTCATTCTTCACTTTCTTAACTTCAGAAATTACCTGCCATCTCTCAAAAGATATGTAATACTCTAGCCTGCTCCCTGTGAATGATCTAGTCAACATCAATGTTCTAGTGTATGCGTCTTTGTTTACTCTTAAAAGTGTTATAAAGGTTGTTTTTTTAGCCTACTGTATGATTTCTGAGTGGTTTCTAGTAGAGAGCTAGTCTATAGTATGTGTGATCTACTGCAGAGTGATCATAATTAAGAAGCTAGATTATGAATGATTGACTATACAGCCATATACTAATCTAAAGTATATGCAATCTACTTTCATCTCCATTAGTGGAGGTAGATTACAGTATCACAAGCATCACAAACCTCTTTTTCACAAGGTACTTGCTAGCTAGTCATTAGTAGGAAACAGTTTGAGGTATGAAACATACCAGACTCTCTGATACCCCGAAGGCCTGCTTATGAGAACATAAGCTCTATGAGTGATCTACGGGCTCAGGGGCACTATGAGTGATCTACCGTCTGACCAATCTATTGAAGAGTGGATTCCTGTGTGTGTGTGTGTGTGTGTGTGTGTGTGTATGTGTGTGTGAATAATCAGAATAATCAGCAGTTTGTTTTGCTAATGGCTGTTTTTCTCTTTCACACACCGTGGGGAGCTCTGTGTAATGAAGCGCCCACCTCCCAGACTAACACACACACACACACACACACACACACACACACACACAGACTTTGCTTGAAATGCTCTTTCTCTCCCTGTCTCTCTCTCCATCTTCATTGTCACTATATTACATTTTGATGATCATTATGGAAAAATATATTACAACATACACATCTATTGAATAATTTATAGCTAATATTAGCTAATGGCTATGTTATATCAGCTATATTGCTTAATATCTCGCTCTCTGTCTCTGTGGCAGAATAATTATCTGAGGAAGTATTAATAACGGCGAAAGCCTTGTCTAATTTTGACCCATAACTAAGGTGAGCAAATAGAATTGATGGGCTACAGGGCTGAGCGGTCACGCAGCGCTGTTTATCTAAGTGTCTCGTTGGTGCAGCGTGACTGAAGAAGAATTGGTGAAGTGACCTTCCACGTGTAAATGCTCAAGTGCAACAGTCTTAACAGGGCTAATGATATACTCAGGCCACAGCACCAGATCTTGAGAATTAGCTTTTAAAATAAGAGATTTTTTTAGTACAGCATATCAGTAGCTACGTTCCATCCAAGGATTTTTTGTGTAAAAAGGTTTAGCACATTGAATTGTTTACCGATATAGCTGATGGAAACGCAAATTATTGATAAAATTTCACGTTTCGACATAATCTTTTTTTGTTTAACTTTAGCATATAAACTCTCTTTCGATACTTCAAATGTTGTGAAAAAATAGTTTGGAAACAGTTTTTGTCAAGAAAAATGGAATTTGCAATTTGTTTTTTAAAAAAATGCAATTTGTTTTTTAAGGATGACATCATCACGCACACCATTTGTGCAAAGTATATATCTTTGTATTTTTTTTTTGTACGTGTGTGTGTGTGTGTGTGTGTGTGTTTGCGTCTGTGTGTGAGTTATCATTCTTCACGTCACCGAGTTTCCAAATCACAAATCTACCAGGAGAACCCAAACAGCAGCTGCGAGCCCTCACAGGTCTCTTCCTGCACTTCTCCTCCAGCGTGTCTCCTCAGCTCTGCTCCTGTGCGATTTTATTGTTATTTATGTGCTCATTCATGGAGCACGTTATTTATTGGCGCTAAGCAAGAACCAGCGGCGATATTATATTCCCAATTTTCATTTCAGCTTGAGCGCAAATAAACAAACAGGTTGTGCGAGAGCTGTTTTATGAGCACGCACACACACACACACACACACACACACACACACACTACTGAAAGTTTAATGGACTATGGACTAGCCACGTAATAGAATTACAGCCGGTGTGAGAATAGCAGAATCAGGCAATAGATCTCAAAGGCTATCAGTGCGCACACACGCACACACACACACGCACACACACACGCACACACACAGAAGAAATGGCAGAAATAAAGCACTTTGGATGGTAATACTTCGTGAGATCAGTAAGGAAGTGTGACAGGCGAACTGCAGTTTGGTGTATGCATTGCAAAGTGCTACCTGTGTATGTGTGTGTGTGTGTGTGTGTGTGTGTGTCTGTCTGTCTGTCTGTGTTTCAGTGTGATTCAAGATTCAAAGAACTTTTATAAATATATATATATATAAATTTGTATTGCACATGAAAAGTCCCTTATTGCACATGAATTGAACATGTGTTGCATATGCATTACACATGAAAGTGTGTTGTGGTGTGTGGGTTTCAGTGTTGAGTGTGTTTTGGTGTGTGTGTTTGTGTGTGTGTCTGTGTATGTTTTGATGTGTGTGTGTGTGTGTGTGTGTGAATGCATTTTTGTGCACATGTGTTTTGACGCATCAAAGCAGCATCTGGAGAATGTACTTGTGAATGTGTGTGTATGTGTAAGGGAGATAGAGAGGGAGAAACAACTATGAATGAAATTATGAATGAAAATTATATATAATTCTCTGTGAATGCTTATTAACATATATAACATAGTAATAAATCATGTATTACTGTGTAATAAAGCAGCCGAACGTTTGGTCTATATACCATCAGTCAGTAAAACACAACATAGCTCTACATCATAACATGTTCTAATACACTACTGAAATATCTTTAATATATCAGACTCCCGATCATGTAAAACACACACACAGAAATGGAGGCTGTTTCGGTTCTTTGCTTAATCTGTGCCTGTTCTTTTGTGTGTGTGCATGCCTGCATGTGTGTGTGTGTGTGTGTGTGTGTGTGTCTGTGACCTTGACCATTAGTGCTGTGCTGGACAGGAGGAGAGGAGGGGGAGTGTGTTTTTGAGCTGAGGTGTCCATCAACACTGGGGTTCAGTTGATTATTGATTAGAGGGAGAAAAAGATTGTGCACGCTGTGTGTGTGTGTGTGTGTGTGTGTGTGTGTGTGTGTGTGTGTGTGTGTGAGAGAGAGAGAGAGAGAGAGAGAGAGATGATCAAGTATCTGAAGAGCACAGAGCTGTATTCAGGTGATGTATTACATAATAATAAATGAAATGTTACTGTGATATATACACACAAATATTTGGATTTTTAAGACTTTCTGTGCTGTTTGCCTCACTTCCTGCTTCCCTAACCGCATAACCCTTGGCACACTGACAGACAGAGAAAAGACAGAGAGACAGACAGAGAGAGAGAGAGAAAGAGAAGGAGGGAGAATGGGGGAGAGAGAGAGAGAGAACAGGAGGGGTTCAATGCGGCTTTAATAATCCGTGGCAGAGGCTAAATGAGCCATTCTGCAGTAATCTAACACACACACACACACACACACACTTCTCTTACCATCTCAGTATCTGAATTATTAAAAGTGTTGTTTTCCCTGATTTCATTGCTGCAAGATGAAATGCTGCAGTTCAGCTCAGAAGAAAACCTCATTCTGTCTGTATGTCTCTCATTCTGATTAGAATAGAACAATATATTGCAAAGCAGAATAGAGTAGAATAGAATAGAGGAAAATAGGTACAGTAGAAGTACGTAGAATAGAGTAAAACTGCAAATATAGTAGAATTGAGTAAAATGGTGTAGAATATATTGGAGTACAACAGAATCAAGCAAAATACAGTACAGTAGAATAGAGTAGAGTGGAGTAGAGTAGAAGTGAGTAAAATAGAGTAGAGGAGAATAGGATGGAACACAATAGAACAGAATACAATATGAGAACAGCGTAGAATGTGATGGAATAGTATAGAACAGAGTACAGTAAAGTAAAATAGAGCACAGTAGAGTATCAGTAGAATGGTGTGGAGAATAGAATTGAGTACAGTACAGTAGAAAAGATTAAAGTGGACTACAACAGAATTGAGTTGAGTAGAGTGGAGTAGAGTAGAACAGAGTAAAATAATGAAGGGTAGAATAGAGTAGAGTGAAGAAAAGAGTAAATTAGAGTGGAGTACAGTATAACTGAGTAAAATAGAGTGGAGTACAGTAGAACTGAATAAAATAGAGAAGAGTAGAATAGAGCAGAGTGCAGTATAGTATAACTGAGTTAAATAGAGTGGAGTACAGTAGAACTGAATAAAATAGAGAAGAGTAAAATAGAGTGGAGTATGGTAGAGCTGAGTAAAGTAGTGCGGAGTACAGTAGAAGTGAGTAAAATTGAGAAGGGTAGAAAAGTGACAAGTGGAATGCAGTCGAAGTGAGTAAAATAGAGTAGAGTGGAGTAAAATAGAGTAGTGTAGAATACAGTAGAAGTGGGTGAAATAGAGTAGCATGGATTACAGTAGAAATTAGTGAATTAGAGCAGAGTGGAGTACGGTAGAAGTACATAGAATAGAGTAGAGTGGAGTAAAGTAGAACTGAGTAAAAGAGAGTAGAATGGAGTAGAGTAGAACTGCAAATAGAGTAGAATAGAATAGAGTGGAGTTCAGAAGAACTGGGTAAAACAGAGTAGAGAGGAACACAGTAGAACTGGGTAAAACAGAGTAAAATAGAGTAGTGTAGAGTACAGTAGACATGAGTGAAATAGAGTAGAGTGGAGTGCAGAAGAACTGAGTAATATAAAGTAGAGTGGAGTAGAATATAGTAGAGTGGAGTACAGAAGAACTGAGTAAAATAGAGTAGAGGGGAGTACAGTATAATTGAGTAAAATAGATTAAAATAAAGTATAGTGGTGTACAGTAGAAATGAGTAAAATACAAGAGAATATGGTGGAGGACAGAAGAACTGAGTAAAATAGAGTAGAATAGAGTGGAGTACAGAAGAACTGAGTAAAATAGAGTAGACTACAATACTGTAGAACTGAGTAAAATAGAGTGGAGTATAGTAGCACTGAGTAAAATAGATTACAGTGGAGTACAGTAGAACTGAGTAAAATAGAGTATAATAGAGTAGAGTAGCACTGAGTAAAATAGAGTATAATAGAGTAGAGTAGAAGTGAGTAAAATAGAGTATAATAGAGTAGAGTAGCACTGAGTAAAATAGAGTATAATAGAGTAGAGTAGAAGTGAGTAAAATAGAGTATAATAGAGTAGAGTAGAAATGAGTAAAATAGAGTATAATAGAGTAGAGTAGAAATGATTAAAATAGAGTAGAGTAGAAGTGAGTAAAATAGAGTATAATAGAGTAGAGTAGCACTGAGTAAAATAGAGTATAATAGAGTAGAGTAGAAGTGAGTAAAATAGAGTATAATAGAGTAGAGTAGAAATGAGTAAAATAGAGTATAATAGAGTAGAGTAGAAATGATTAAAATAGAGTATAATAGAGTAGAGTAGCACTGAGTAAAATAGAGTATAATAGAGTAGGGTAGAAGTGAGTAAAATAGAGTAGAGTAGAAATTAGTAAAATAGAGTATAGTAGAGTAGAGTAGAACTGAGTAAAATAGAGTATAATAGAGTAGAGTAGAAATGAGTAAAATAGAGTATAATAGAGTAGAGTAGAAATGATTAAAATAGAGTATAATAGAGTAGAGTAGCACTGAGTAAAATAGAGTATAATAGAGTAGGGTAGAAGTGAGTAAAATAGAGTAGAGTAGAAATTAGTAAAATAGAGTATAGTAGAGTAGAGTAGAACTGAGTAAAATAGAGTATAATAGAGTAGAGTAGAAGTGAGTAAAATAGAGTAGAGTAGAAGTGAGTAAAATAGAGTAGAGTAGCACTGAGTAAAATAGAGTATAATAGAGTAGAGTAGCACTGAGTAAAATAGAGTATAATAGAGTAGAGTAGCACTCAGTAAAATAGAGTATAATAGAGTAGAGTAGAAATGAGTAAAATACAGTATAATAGAGTAGAGTAGAAGTGAGTAAAATAGAGTAGAGTAGCACTGAGTAAAATAGAGTATAAGAGAGTAGAGAAGCACTCAGTAAAATAGAGTATAATAGAGTAGAGTAGCACTCAGTAAAATAGAGTATAATAGAGTAGAGTAGAAATGAGTAAAACAGAGTAGAGTAGCACTCAGTAAAATAGAGTATAATAGAGTAGAGTAGCACTGAGTAAAATAGAGTATAATAGAGTAGAGTAGAAATGAGTAAAACAGAGTAGAGTAGCACTGAGTAAAATAGAGTATAATAGAGTAGAGTAGCACTGAGTAAAATAGAGTATAATAGAGTAGAGTAGCACTCAGTAAAATAGAGTATAATAGAGTAGAGTAGAAATGAGTAAAAAAGAGTAGAGTAGCACTCAGTAAAATAGAGTATAATAGAGTAGAGTAGCACTGAGTAAAATAGAGTATAATAGAGTAGAGTAGAAATGAGTAAAACAGAGTAGAGTAGCACTGAGTAAAATAGAGTATAATAGAGTAGAGTAGCACTGAGTAAAATAGAGTATAATAGAGTAGAGTAGCACTGAGTAAAATAGAATATAATAGAGTAGAGTAGCACTCAGTAAAATAGAGTATAATAGAGTAGAGTAGAACTGAGTAAAATAGAGTAGAGTAGCACTGAGTAAAATAGAGTATAATAGAGTAGTGTAGCACTGAGTAAAATAGAGTATAATAGAGTAGAGTAGCACTCAGTAAAATAGAGTATAATAGAGTAGAGTAGCACTCAGTAAAATAGAGTATAATAGAGTAGAGTAGAACTGAGTAAAATAGAGTAGAGTAGCACTCAGTAAAATAGAGTATAATAGAGTAGAGTAGCACTCAGTAAAATAGAGTATAATAGAGTAGAGTAGCACTGAGTAAAATAGAGTATAATAGAGTAGAGTAGCACTCAGTAAAATAGAGTATAATAGAGTAGAGTAGCACTCAGTAAAATAGAGTATAATAGAGTAGAGTAGCACTGAGTAAAATAGAGTATAATAGAGTAGAGTAGCACTGAGTAAAATACAGTATAATAGAGTAGAGTAGAAGTGAGTAAAATAGAGTATAATAGAGTAGAGGAGAAGTGAGTAAAATAGAGTATAATAGAGTAGAGTAGCACTCAGTAAAATAGAGTATAATAGAGTAGAGTAGAAGTGAGTAAAATAAAGTATAATAGAGTAGAGTAGAAGTGAGTAAAATAGAGTATAATAGAGTAGAGTAGAAGTGAGTAAAATAGAGTATAATAGAGTACAGCAGCACTGAGTAAAATAGAGTATAATAGAGTAGAGGAGAAGTGAGTAAAATAGAGTATAATAGAGTACAGCAGCACTGAGTAAAATAGAGTATAATAGAGTAGAGGAGAAGTGAGTAAAATAGAGTATAATAGAGTAGAGTAGAAGTGAGTAAAATAGAGTATAATAGAATAGAGTCAAGTGGCATTTTTGTACACCCCTAGAAGAAGTAGAACAGAATAGCTCACACACACACACACACACTCACACACACACACAGTCAGTGATGTCTCTGACCTGAGTGTGTGTGTTCACCTGTGTGCAGATAGTGGCGTGTGTAAGTCTGGAAGTCTAGCCGTGTTCAGGAACGCGGTGTGTAGTGGATTCCTCACGCAGCAGCTCTGGCATTTAGGACTCCCACTTCTACACACACTGGTAAGAGATTCCTGTCCATCCCTACACAGACACACACACACTCACACACTCGCACACACACACACACACACTCGCACTCAAAAGACACCCAGATGTCACTGTAACGCTGGCAGTTTTTATTACGATTGTGGGTATGTGTTTGTGTGTGTGTGTGTGTGTGGGTGTGGGTGTGTGTTCGTGGGTGTGGGTGAGTGTGTCTGGATATTACACAACAATGAGCATATTGTTGTTATCAGACTATTAGTGGACTGTTCTTTAAAACACACATGAAGCATAGCGGAAATGTCCCCAGTCTGTCAGGCCGGGCGAGTCGATACGTGTAGGCTGCAGGTTTTCTGTCTCATTGGACAATATTTTGACACACTTTGTTATCTAATTTGTGTAAAATATTACACATATTATTTAGGAACAATTTGCAAGAATATAAAGGGTTAAAAACAGACTCCTTCTCAATTCATTTATCAGGTAGTAAAAAGGATTTATGATTTCCTTTATTTGAAGGAGAGTTTATCATAACTTTGGATTATACAAAAATAATCTCATTTTCAAATCCCAGCGTGTGGTTGTGGCCATTTTTTTTTTTTTTTTTTGAATTTACACCTAAATGCAACAATCAAGTGTTTTAGTTCCTGTTTCTTTGTGTATAATGTGTTTTTCCTGATAAAAGCAATACTTTTAAACATAATTTCATGTTTCACAGGATTATTAACTAAAAAAAAAAAGCATGAAAACATCCTGTAAAGCAACATTCAACTTCAACACACACACACACACACACTCACATATATATATATATATATATATATATATATAGAGAGAGAGAGAGAGAGAGAGAGAGAGCTTGTTATTTTGAATTTTATGTGGTGGTGGGGGAAGGAGTAGACTCTTTGAGTCGGCTCTTTTGGGTGAACTTTGGATATTCAGACAGAAATCTTCCACAGAATTAGTCAGAAAGTACCAAAAAAAGCAAAAAAAAAAAAAAGCAAAAGGAGCTGTTGGGGAGCAGTGCTGGATTTCCTTGCAGCTGGTTTTCTGACTCGGCTCTTGCTTTAAAGCTGTTAGTGTGTAATTTCCACAGTGCTCTGGTGTACATTATTGATTTACTGTAGCAGATTTACTGCTGTAATCTCCCTAAAGCTCATTATTGATGATCAGTAATCTTACACTATTGATAACCAGTGGATTTAGACCACATTCAGAAAGCAGATATAACATAAAAACACTCACCTCCTCTCTAAACATCTGTTTTGTTCCAAGATATTTAATTTGATGCTGAAAAATGAGTGATTTAATATGAGGTGTGTTGAATTACTAAGACTCAAAGAGAATCGCCAGTTTTCAAGTGCACTGGTATTAATTGCGCGTGCAAATAGTGGGTGTGTTGTGGGAGATTTACAAAGAAGAACTGCCTCAGTTACATAATGTGCAATGATGGGGGAGGAAACAATACAGTTCTACACAAAACACTTACAGTACTTTATTAGTGCTAGAAAGTGGATTTTGAATATATTTTTGGCATGGATATTGTATAGTATCATGTTTGAGATACACTATAAACAGCACATTTCCACAGTTTACACTAATGTTGGTGAACAGTTAGTTAGAACAAATGCCTAGACAGACAGACAGACAGACAGACAGACAGACCGATAGATAGATAGATAGATAGATAGATAGATAGATAGATAGATTGATCTATGCACTTTATGCATCCCAAGTTTTTTCTTTTTTTTTTGTAAATATTTTGTAAATATATATAAAATAATAATAATAATAATAATAATAATAATAATAATAATAATAATAATAATAATATGTCCACCTTTTAGCTTTATAACTGTTTATATAAAGTATATAACTGTGGTGCTTTATAAGCCTTTCACATCCCTGGATAACTTTTCAGAAAATATTTATGAATAGTATCCCCCCACACATTCTCCCTGATATCTCTGTAACACAAATAAAATTCTTTAAAGCAGGTCTGAAGATGAAGAAGTTTAACATAAAACCTCTTTTCGTGATTCTTTTCTGACTACTTTCTATTCATTTTGCTGTATTCTTTACTGAAGCTCTTTTCTTCTGTAGGTAAATTGCATTATAGAGACATATTTTCCATTTACCATTCATAAACCAGAGGGGGCACAAACTTGTGCACTCATCGGTACATGTGTACTCTGAAAGCTACGCTGTGATAAACAGTTAGAAGTGAGTTAAACCCTCCTCTTCATCTCTGTCTTCTTCATCTCCCGCCCAGTTCCTCTTTCTCGTCCTCTCCCTCGCCTGTGGAGAAGCGCTGAAGGCTGAGTGGAGGACGAGTGCAGCGAGTACGGCTTCCACACACACACTCACACCCTGCAGAGAGAGAGAGAGAGAGAGAGAGTGAGTTAGAGTCAGTGTAGTAAGCAAGAAGAAGAGAGGATCAGGTTTTAATGTAGCGCTCATTCAGTGGACGAGAAACATCAGAAAAAAGAAAACGGAAAATTACAGGAGGAGAGAGAGAACGGGGAGAACGGAGAGCTAAAACAACTGCTGGACCACACTAGCTGGACCATACACACTTACTTACACTTACACACACACACACACACACACACACGCCAGCCCTGCGGCCACGATGATGATGTACTTTTGGGTGAGTACAGCAAGCTGGATTTTTTCTTTGCTCTTTTTCTCTTTATGTGTTTGTTTGTTTGTTTTCATTTCGTATTCTATTGAATGTGATTTGGTTTCACGCTGCAGAAATTTTCGCAGAATGACAACATATCAACTGAGGGGGTGTGTGGAAAGGGGCGGGGCTAAAAATACAAACTCCACCAATTATTTCATTGAGGCTCTTAACATGTGTGCAAATAATCCAATCTTTATCTGAATTCAGCATTTATAATCCAATCCCTATCTGATATCCAAGTTTATAATCCAATATTTATCTAATTTCATCATTTATAACCCAAAATTTATATGATTTCATCGTGTATAATTCAATCTTTATCTGATTTCAGCATTTATAATGTGATATTTATCTGATTTCAGCATTGATAATCCAATCTTTATCTGATTTCAGAGTTTATAATCCAATCTTTATCTGATTTCAGTATTGATAATCCAATCTTTATCTGATTTCAGAGTTTATAATCCAATCTTTATCTGATTTCAGCATTTATAATCCAGTCTTTATCTGATTTCAGTGGTTATAGTCTGATCTTTGTGTGAATTCAGCATTTATAATTCAATCTCTATCTGATTTCAGTGCTTACAATCCAATTTTTAACTGATTTCCATCTTTATAATCCAATCTTCATCTAATTTCATTATTTATAATCTGATCTTTATCTGATTTCAGCACACATAATCTAATCTTTATTTTATTTCACATAAACAGTATGCTAAATTACCTTAAATCTGATTAAAGACATTTTTATAAAATCTGAATCGTGTTATTCAGCACATGCACAGTGTAAATCTGATGTCTTTTATTTTCCTACATAAACCCGAACACCACGGAGGTAATAATGTGAAATTATAAATATTTCCTTTCAAAGTGACTCAGTGTTTTTCCTTTTTAGATCTTTTACCTCATGCCCTTGTTGTTCAGAGGCTTACTTAGAACTAGTAATAGTTACTTACAACTATTAATGCACATAGATCATGCAATTAGAAATGTTTGTTTATTTGCTATTGTTCAATAGTTACCTTTCACTGATAGCAAGCTAGCTAAAAAAAAAGTGTATCCTAATTAGCAGGTTAGCTAGTTAGCTTTAACTATGCAACAACTTCTGTCGACCTACACTCTCTACACAATCTAAAAATAAAGGTGCAACAAAAGGTTGTACAGAGAGCTACAGTGTGTGTGTGTGTGTGTGTGTGTGTGTGTGTGCAGGGCACTCTCGTCCATCTTCTTCCCATTTGCTGTTGATGCTTCTGCAAATCACTCAATTACACATCACTCTGCTCTTCCTGCCTTTCAGAGAAAGAGAAACAATCAGACAGACAGACAGAGAGACTGTGCTGAGATTGTAATCATGAACACAAGACCTCGGGCAGTGTGTGTGTGTGTGTGTGTGTGAGAGAGAGAGAGAGAGTTCTACAGTACTGTATTGTATGTGAGTGTGTCTTGCTGTGTGTCTGTCATTGCTTCCTTTTCTTAGAGCACAGCGTGAATGTGTAAATGCAAGTGTGTGTGTGTGTGTGTGTGTGTGTGTGTGTGTTGCAGTGAACTGTGGAAGGTCCGGGTTAAAAGCTCCAGTCTGTTGTATGAATAATCCACCACACTGCATTAGAGACACACACACACACACACACACACACATTCTTTCTCTCTCTCTCTCTCTCTCTCTCTCTCTCTTATCTATACACTGATCTCAAATCAGCATTTTTAGGTCTTTACCAAAAGGAAATGTTCATATAGCTACAGAACAGCTACATAAGCCTTTTATAAACCTACATAGTCATTTATAAAGCCTTATTTCAACAGACGTCACTTGACACACATCAGAACGGATTCAATCTGGTTGTATGACACCTGAAGCTGTTGACTTCTAGATTGTGATTGGACAGAAGGTGTTGATTAATTTTCTATAACAGCAGCTCTCTTCTAATATGTTATCATTTCTATAGTAACAGCACTTTCGCAGGGACGTGTATAGAGGGCATTCCACATAAACAGATTAAAAAATGTGTGTTATCTTTGCTATAGTGAAGTCTTCTCTAAGGACTCATTTATTTAGCATTTATGGAAGGAGTCTCCAGTGTCAGAGAGCAAGTTTTCACTCCTTTATAGAGTTTTGATTTTATTTCTCCACGCCGGTCTGATTAATGAACTTTTTGTGTTAAAAAGAAAAAATCAATGATGAAAACAGAATATTTAAAGACACCTGGACAGAGAAGTTCTTATTTAATTTGACATGTATCTCATCTGTTTGGAGCCCATGGCTGTAGTCAAAAGTGTTAACGTGAAGTGACACTACTACAAAACAAAACATAAACACTTCGAATTGTCTTATTTTCCACTATGAACTAATCAGGAACGGTAACGCATTAAAGAGTAACTGTTGTTCATTCAATCATGTATGGAGCCTGAGCAGTTTATGTGAGAATTAAAAGATAAATTAATGGAGATTAAAAATTATTAATTGATCAAGTACACATTCATCATTGCGGTAAATTAACAAATTAAAAATTCTGTAAAATTCTGTAAAATTGTGATCCTGGTTACAGCCCTGCCTTACCTTCCTTCTGACTGGACGTTTAGAACGAAAAGGGGGCGGGGTTAAGATCAGGATGAGCAATATTGAGCATTCATAGCATTCTGTAAACATGTACACTCGAAAAGTTACAAATAAACTTTAAATTAGGGCTAGTGCAGGTTAATCCATGCTTTGTTCCTAGTTCTACTTGTGTGTGTGTGTGTGTGTGTGTGTGTGTGTCTATGTGTTTTCTCCTCTCATCACTTGGCTTTTTCCATGTCAATAATCTACTCAATTCTGGACTGAGATCTGATCTTATGTAGGAGAGGGAAAGATTCATCACACCTACTAAACGCCTACACACACACACACACACACACACACATACTCTTTCTCTCTCTCTCGAGATGGAATGAGTGTGCTTCTCATTGTAATATTTATCCAGGAAGCAGATGTGCTTCTGCAGGGCGATTACCTCTGACTTGCTCTCCCCTGCTGTTCGCTTGCGTGCACATACACACACACACACACACACACACACACACACTTACGCACACACTTACACTCACGACTAAAAGGAGACAAACCGCCTACCCTCACACATACTGTATACTTTTTTCACTCACTCTTTTTCTTTCTTTCTTTCTTTCTTTCTTTCTTTCTTTCTTACAATCCCCTTTCGCTGATACACACACACACACACACATTTTAATTTTAAACTGTTTTAAACCATTTATTTGGATTGGTTTTTGAATATCTCAAATTGGATTATTTCTGTTCACGGTTTCTCTATTATAATAATTTCTCACTTTTAAAAATAAGCCAAAAAAAAATAAAAATCAATCGGATTCTAAATGTCTACTTCAGCCCATGTTTGTATTTGAAAGCAAAACAGGAGTTCTTTTATAATAGATTTTATACCACAACAATTTTGGATTCTGATTGGTCAGAAGTCATGCGCTGATTTTTTTTAATAACAGCAGCTCTGACAGTAGTGCAGCTGCAAAAAGTGTTGTTTTTTAGCAAAGAAAAATGTGTGTCGATGTGGTGAGGTTTTCTGTAAGGAAACGTTTATTTAACATTTAACATTTACACTGGAAGGAGTCTCCAGTGTCAGCTCTCTGTAACAGTCAGAGGTAAATCTGTAACTTTAAATTTTCCGACATGTTCAGGACAGAGGAGTTTACATGGCAAGCTTTGCGTTTTTTTTTTTTTTTTTTGTCTTACAAAATTCAAGAGACAGAAAAAAGAGGCTGGTGAGGCAATGACAGTTTATAGCTGCTATAACATAAGTGAGAACAGAACTAACTTGTTTAGTGGATGTTCCAAAAAGTTAAATGTAACTATATATGGATAAAAAGAATGACGTGTCATTCTTTGGTTAATAAAAATTGTAAAAATTCCTACATGTAATAATTCCTGTATGGTAAATTCCTATAGTATAAGACACTTCTGACTTGACAGCAGTATAAAAATCATGACCTTCTGGGTCTCATTAGGATGGAGTATCCCACATATACAGTACAGTGTCTGATTATAATTTCGTGAGTGCTTAAGGCTTTAAAAATAGAAGGAAACAACTTTCAGTGCTAACAGAAGCGCTGCATAAATCCACTGACGTTCTGGGGGCAGTTTATGGCCAAGTCTCACCCTTTATCCATTGTTAATGTTTCTATAGTAACAGGAAAACATTGATGTCCCATTCAGAGGATGCCTGAAAGGATGTTGCTTGAACCATTTACTGTTTCTTACAACTTTTAAGCACATTCTGATGATGTCATTGTGTGAGCTGGTGTGCAGTTTGGACGTAGATTTCTGATCGTACACACGTACATGTTGAGACTGCTTGCAACACACTGCTGCCAGTAATTCCTCACTAAACAAATTTCACACAGGCTAACAACATGGGAGGATTAGAGAGACAGAGAGACCGAGAGCTGGAGAGAAAGCATGCTCTTCCTTAAGTGAGGAAGACAGATCTTCTCGTGGGAAATCAACACTGGAGTGCGGTATCGGGAAAGAGAGCCGCATGCAGTAAAAGCCTCCTGTCTGCTTAACGCGGTCAATCATGCTCAGATTCATGGACACACACATGGCGCCACACATACATATGTACGCACACTCCATTATATGAGCACCAAAACTAGCGAGCACAGGCGTGGAGTTAGATAGACAGGCACTTTTGACACCAGACACAATTATCAACAACAGTGCGTCAGTTGGATTTGGCAGGTCGTCAAGGTCTGAGTGGAAAATTGTCACAAATGCTTTGATAACAAAGACAGGCTGAAGATGGAGAGAATATAGAAACCAATCTGTTAGCATTCATAACATGAAAGACAAGAGGTTAATGGAGGCGTGTGCAAGTGCTACAGTTGTTTAGATGGAAAGGATAAACACGAGGAAGATCGGAAACGCAAAAAGTTATAAGAAACACAGTGAGGTATTATATGAGATACAAGCTCCTTCCACCAATGATGAGCTAGGACAAAGAGTGAGATCTCAGCTTACATGGATGCTCCGGAGGTTATGATCCTGGTGAGCAGTAGCATTCTGAATGAGAGGAGATATCATTCATGAAAGGTGATCAGTAGGTTCAGGGTAGCACTAGTCACATCTAGAAGAAGATCTTGGCTATCTTGCCTCAATGTTTTAAAAAAGATTGATCATCTTGCACTGATGTTTTAAAAGAGCTTTACTATCTTGCATGGATGTTTTTGAAGATATTGACTATCTTGCATCAATGTTTTAAAAGAGTATACCAGGTTGTGTGTGAAAACTTTGTCTGCGTTGAATCTTACTGTCAATCTTTTATTGTCAGGCCTTTACTTGAGTTAGAACTTGTGTTAGAATATTCTGACTGTCTTGCATTAATGTTTTAGAACAGCTTCACTATCTTGCATTAATGGTTCAGAAGATCTTCTTTTGACTATTTGGGGTCAGTGTATTAGAAAACTGAGGTTGACATGTTTCAGTATATTCATGTGTTAGATGATCTTGACTGTCTGGTTTGACATAGTAGAAGACTTAGACTTTGTGGTGTTGCAAACTCTTCCCTATGTGGGGTTATGGTCTTAGAAGTTCTTTATTGTCTGTGATGGATGTGTTACAAGATCTTGACTATCTTGATGTTTTAGGAGATCTTGACTATTTGGGGTCGATGTGTTAGAAAAACTTTACTTTATCATCTTGAATGTGGTTTGCTGGGTGATGCGATCTTGACTATCTGAGATCAAAGTGTTGCAAGATCTGCAGTTGAGATACAGTATTAGAAGATCTTGACAAACTCTCATCAATGTATTAGACAACATGACTATTTTGGGCTAGATATTATCTGTAAGCTAGTTCCTAAAGTAAATCTTAAGAAGCAGAGTTCCAGAACCACAACTGGTCCTGGTACTGTGTTGGTGAGAACTGGGTCTAAAAGTGAACTGCCAGATTGGTTTATAAAGGTTAATGGATGGGTGTGTGTGTGTGTGTGTTTGTGGAAAGCAATTGTACTGAGAGAGACATATTAGCATTACATATCACTCTTACTCCTACAGACGATCTGAAATAGGAGATAGACATGGCTGATGTGGTCATTTGTTTGTGTGTATGTGGGTGTGTGTGTGTGTGCTTATCTAGTGTGATGTTTCTGTATATTGTACTGTATGTGTGTGTTACAGAGATACAGAGAGGGAAATACAATGAGGGGAAATCGTGGTCAGGCTCTTATAAGTCTCCATAGAGAAATATCAACTGCTATATGTATTCCTAGAATCTGTATGTGTGTGTGTGTGTGTGTGTGTGTGTGTGTGTGTGTGTGCGTGTGTGTGTGTGTAGAAGTGCTTAGAGAGATTGCAGATTGCAGAAGAGAAGATAATGAATTATTCTTGTTAAAGCAACATAATGCAGCACTGTTGACACAGCCATAATTTGTGTGTGTGTTTGTGTGTGCGTCTGTGTGTGTTTGTGTCTAAATGGTAGCACTCCTTAGGTTCCTATTCAGTACTTTGTTAATCTCACTGACATCATCCTCCATTTATACCTTTCAGAGTACTCAAGTCAATCCTCTGTTAACCAATCAGTCTCAGCTTTTTCTGAGACTGGTTAATGGAGAGGTGACAGGTGACTGGTTAACGGAGAGGTGACTGGTTAACAGAGAGGTGACAGGTGACTGGTTAACGGAGAGGTGACAGGTGACTGGTTAACGGAGAGGTGACAGGTGACTGGTTAACGGAGAGGTGACTGGTGACTGGTTAACAGAGAGGGTACAGGTGACTGGTTAACAGAGAGGGTACAGGTGACTGGTTAACAGAGAGGGTACAGGTGACTGGTTAACGGAGAGGTGACTGGTTAACAGAGAGGGTACAGGTGACTGGTTAACAGAGAGGTGACTGGTTAACAGAGAGGGTACAGGTGACTGGTTAACGGAGAGGTGACTGGTTAACAGAGAGGTGACAGGTGACTGGTTAACGGAGAGGTGACAGGTGACTGGTTAATGGAGAGGTGACTGGTGACTGGTTAACAGAGAGGGTACAGGTGACTGGTTAACAGAGAGGGTACAGGTGACTGGTTAACAGAGAGGGTACAGGTGACTGGTTAACAGAGAGGGTACAGGTGACTGGTTAACAGAGAGGTGACTGGTTAACAGAGAGGTGACAGGTGACTGGTTAATCTTTGTTAATCAACCACCTAACACAGACCAATCCCACTCAGCTTTTCGTTAATAAATTACAAATAATTTGTTAATTATTATCACTAACTATTTTCTACCTCTATCATGTATATTTTCTTTTTAGAATTATATATATATATATATATATATATATATATATATATATATATATATGTATATATATAATTTAAAAATAAAAGGTAAGATGAGGTTTATAAATTAGTTTTGTTTGTATCTTTTTTGGTTTATATTGTGTTTGATTAATGTGCACATTGTGGAGCATTTTAAATGTCATATGAAATTCGCTGTATATAAATAAAGTTCATAACGCTGGATGTTTAAATTAAGTTTGGAAAGTGGAGTTACTTTCCCTAAATTAAATCACAGCTCTGAGCTTAAATCACATTTCTGATCGATTTTGGGTGCCAGTTAAACCAGACGCTGTTTGATTGACGTTCTGCTGACATCAGTGAGCCTTGCTTTCTTTCTTTCTTTCTCTTTTTCTTCCTCTCCTCCTCCCTTTCCTCCTCCACTCTCATCTGCAGTGGCCTTTGGCACCATGTGCACTGGTTTGTTTTTAATTAAAAGCAAAATTCAATAACCATATCGGTGCGTGTCATTTATGGCCGGTGTTTTATTGATCGTGTATGTAAATGGGCCACTTTGTTTCAGTCGACTTGTCAGATTTGTGCTGACGTTTTCTTACAGCTTCATGTGAGTTAATCAGGGTTCAGAGATTCATAATTCTCACTTGAGAGGTCAGGGGTTGGAACATATAATTCTGCCTTCACAGGTCTTTCAAGTTACTAGGAGTTTGTTGCTTATAGTCATGCACTGTTGTTTTTTTGGTTGTTTTTTTTTTTTTAGTTCCAATGAGAAACAGCAGTATCCAAATCGTACAACTTACAGCCCACTACACAATTTATTCACACCAGTTTTTTTTAGAATATAGTTTTTCGTGTTACAAGCTCACCTTGACGTTTTAACAAAGCAAGCTAACAACATACACTCACCGGGGGCACTAACAATCTGGGCTACTTCTTTTCATGATTTTTTTCTTCATAATTCTTTGTTCAAATTTATTAAAAGGTTGTATATGACAGGATAAGATGAAACCACTTTTTTTTTCTTGTCAGACAGTAAATGGGGACTAACTGCAGGCTGTGAGTTGGGAACTTAACAAATGTCGGACAACATGCGCCATAATATTGGTTCGAGGAAACCAATGGCCAATGGTTGGAATTTGTCTCTTTACAGCATCATAGCAAATTTGCTTAGAATTTAGAAAATATGAATTCAAATGTTTATATCACTGAAATTGTGGCTCTGTGTTGTGTATGTATCAGTTATATCTCTGCTATGTCTCAGCTCTCTCTCAACTCTGTCTCAATGCTGTCTCAGCCCTCTCTCAACTCAGTCTCAATGCTGTCTCAACTCTTTCTCAACTCTGTCTCAATGCTGTCTCAACTCTTTCTCAACTCTGTCTCAATGCTGTCTAAGCTCTCTCTCTCAATTCTGTCTCAATGCTGTCTCAGCTCTCTCTCTCAATTCTGTCTCAATGCTGTCTCAGCTCTCTCTCAATGCTGTCTCAGCTCTCTCTCAACTCTGTCTCAATGCTGTCTCAGCTCTCTCTCTTTCAACTCTGTCTCAGTGCTGTCTCAGCTCTCTCTCTCAACTCTGTCTCAATGCTGTCTCAGCTCTCTCTCTCAACTCTGTCTCAGTGCTGTCTCAGCTCTCTCTCAGCTCTCTCCCAACCCTGTCTCAGCTCTCTCTCAGCTCTCTCCCAACCCTGTCTCAGCTCTCTCTCAACTGTCTCAATGCTGTCTCAGCTCTCTCTCAGCTCTGTCTCTATTCTGTCTCAGATCTCTCGCAACACTGTCTCAATGCTGTCCCAGATCTCTCTCAGCTCTGTCTCAGCTCTCTCTCAACTTTGTATCAATGCTGTCTCAGCTGTCTCAAACCTGTCTCAGCTCTGTCTCAACTCTGTCTCATATCTGCCTCAGGTCTGTCTTAGATCTATATCATCTCTTTGTCAGCTCCATCGCAACACTCTCTCAGCTCTGTCCTTCGGTGAGGGAGAGAGAGAAAATGGACAGAAGTAAAAATATGGTAAAAGTGAAAAGCTCAGGGATAAATAAGATTTTAAAATGTATCCTAGAAGTTTGCTGAGGCTCTGTATTGCAAGGAAATGCTAAAGTCTGCTTACAAACGCACACGTACACACACATACACACACATACACACTCACCTTTGTGTGTGTGATTTATGGTGTCTAACTGAGCTATAGAGAGCATGCAGTTGGGGTCCAGCTCGCTGTGCAGAATAAGGCCATTAGCTTCATTAATATAATAATGGCCCAATCATAATGAGTGAAAATTATTGCTCAATTAGAGTGTGTGTGTGTTTGTCTGTGTCTGTGTCTATGTTTGTGAGTGTGTGTGTGTGTGTGTGTGTGGGGTCTCTCTAATGAGATTAAGATGGCAGTGATTGCGCAGACGTACTGAATTAAAGCATTAGCATTAGAACTGTGACACTCAGGCACTCAGCATCACTGAGAAGTGACGATCTCATCATTCGTCACATACAGACATAAACACAGAGAGAGAGAGAGAGAGAGAGAGAGAGATGGATGACACACGAGCAATTAGCTATAGGAAATTTTGATTTAAAGTAAGCAAATTGGAGTAAGACAGAGTGAGACTGAATGAATGTGGGAGAGATAGAGAGAGAGAGAGAGTGGTTGAGAAAAAGTTGATGAGAAAAAGGCGAAAAAGAATGATTGAGAAAATTATGCAAGAAAAAAAAAGGAAGAAAATAGAGAGAAACGATGAACATAGAGAGCATGTTTCTGCTGAGATTGGTCAGTTGCTGTGATCCCCATTATGACATCAGGTTGCAGTATTCACAAAGTGTGTGTTCGTGTTTTTTGCCTTTACAATAACTGTATTGCCTTTACAATAACTCAATGTGAAAAAATATATAATCTTGCAACAAAGAAATGGAAGCTCAGAGGTTATGGTTCCAGTGACTGGAAGGGTGTGAGTTCAAATCCCAGGATGATAGAGTGATGGACCAGTGATCCTCAGCTCTGTTCTTGATGCATGCTATCTGCACTGCCCCAGCATTAACACACATTTCATTCATGAATGTGTTGTCCTGTCTTGCACTTTGTGCTGCATATTGTTTGGTGTTTATTGTTGCTTGTTGAGCTGTACCATAACAAATTGCCACCAACACTGCTGTGTGGCAATAAAAGAATCTTGTATCTTGTGATTAGGCATTCGCAGCTGTGCTTGGACTGAATTTCTTATTTTCTATAGTCACTTTAGATTAAAGCATCTGCTAAAGGAATTAATGTAAATGCATGCTGTAGAGATTACAAATATAATTTTGTAATATCATTATACAGGTAGTATATACAGTAATATAGGTAGTAGCATTAAGAATACAGTTATTGTAAAGGCAAATATTGGTTGTATAGGTTTTCCATTCCACTGGCCATTTTGATGGATGCTTCCGAGGCTGTGAGAGTGTCTCAGAGCGTGTATAACTGTAGGAAGGAAGTCATGAATCATTCAGCATGCTTATAGGAAAGTGTGCCACATGCTGTACATGATGGAATGTACAGTGGGGTCCAAAACCCTACCAATAACTGTTTTATTTTCAGTATTCAATAAAATCAATACACTATTTGATGTATATGTGTATAATAAAATTAAATTCCAATAATTCAAACATGTCTTGGATTTATGGTAAAAGGAACATTGTGTAGAATTTATTTTTGTCCAAAGAGCTCCTTTAGAGACTAACACACTCATTTATGATTCTGCTTTCAGTCAACAAAAACACAGTGTTAATGGATTTATCTGATTGAAGATTGATGAAATCTTATTTGAACAATATCCATTGACAGGCATTTGTATTGGTTTTCCGTAAGTAGTAGGACTCAGACTTTCAGACCCTACTCAAGATAGTAATTGAGTGATTGAGAGAGAGAGAGAGAGAGAGAGAGAATGTATAGCTAGAGAGAAGAAGTGACTATAGTAAGGTAATGTCCATTTCATGTAATGCAATGCAACTGATAGTGGATCTATTAAATATGAACATTGAGCACCAAATGCAGTTGAGAAATCAGATTGACGTTGCCCTCATCTGCTCATGTGATAGGGTTTTAGTTACCAAGTCACACACTTTCAAGAAAAGGAGGGGTCAAGAGTGAGACACACAAAGAGAAATCTAACGTTATGCAGTAGTACTTTTGCCACGGCACCACTGATAAATGTACTATATGTCTTGCTTTCTATATGTTGCTTCTTCTGTTATTTAGTTTATTTTTCATCCCTTCTTTGAGATTTGGTTCTTATATCTATCACTATAGGTCAGTGGTTGTCAACCTGTTGATCACGGTCTACCGGTCAATCACTGAGGCATTTTTAGTAGATCACAACCATTCATGTACTGTCGATAATCGCAACACATTTTAAAATGAAAAAACATGCAATGGTAAATTATATGCTAGTTGGCTAGATTCAAATACCACTAAATACCATGTGGTATGGGTGGGAGTAGCCCAAGAAAAACATCAATTCTAGCCAATTACAGTTGTGAGATAAGGTTACCTTTGCAGGTAACTGTTTCCAGCTGCATCACATCAACATGCTGTTACTCAGAAACAAGGGGAAGAACCTGCTGCTCAGCAACAGGGGGAAGAAATGAGGAGTTAGGGAATAAGGGAACTAATTAGGGGAACTAATAAATAAGGGAACTAATTAGGGGGGACACAAACCAGGTGTGAACAAACACAGGAAGGCACTGAGGCAGACAACAAAAAAAGAAATTCAAAAATGTGAGTGAGGGTGCCCTCTGGCAGTCTGGGGGGATTGTCCATAGTGGATGTGACATAGCGCACTCACTTAAGGCACTGATGTGCATGAAACTTCGGAGGGACTGGACCCCTGGGCACAGCAATGTCCCTATCATTGCCAAAGATGACCATGGTGAGGCCAGAGGGGTAGTGACGACCACGACAAGGCAAGGAGGCAGAGCAACATCCTCAGCTGAGCATTGCTCATGGTGGATGTCACATTAGCTTTGTTGAAACGGGCTAATTTGGAGCACCATCACACCACTTACCATCCGAAATTCAAGGATTCATTCCCATCCAAGAGCAAATATGAGAGAAATTAATTCAAAAGTTAAAATTTGTTTTAAAAGCGCAGTAATCACTTTTCACAAAACCCACCAAGACAGCTAAAGCTGCTACTGAGGCTTCATGCCATGTTAGCCATCTCCTTGGCAGGCTCAAGAACCCTAACCCTTCACCAATGGTGAGTTTTTAAAAGAAGCAATGACTATTACCACTGACACATTATTCACAGACTTTAAAGCAAAGAAGAAGACATAAAAATGGCAATTAACAGTGTGCTGCTTGGTCCAGCAATGCTAATGAGGAGAGTGGACACTTCTGAAAAGATTCTCAAGAATTCTTACAAATGCTTTCCAAGTACTGCACACATCTGACTGATAAACACCCTGATGAGTGCATTAGGCTGGCAATTTCAACCTATGCTTATATATATTATCACTGTGGCCTGTATAATTTGAACTATACACTCTAAAAGTGCAAGTTGTATTAATGGTATTAACATTCCTGTTCCTGTTCCTATTGTTGCCTATGGATATTTGAAGTCTATTACTGTGTCACTGTGATTATTGAATCCTGTACTGGTAGATGATCTGCTTTACTGTTAGTAATCTGTTAGGGGCACAACTCAGCGCTGATCACCCTATCCTTGACCAAGTGGTTTTTTTGCAATTGCACAATGTGTGCACAAGAGACACATGAAAATAGATTACGAGAAGAGGATCTGCAAATATTAGAGGATGAACATCCATGGTCTGCGATCAAACATTGGCAAACACAGCAACTTTTGTCAACAAGAGAATCCGACTTTTGTGATCGCTGTTGAAACCTTCCTGGATGCTAGCATTCCAGATGAAACTGACTGCATCTCAATCCCTGGCTGCAGCCTCTGCTGTCAACGAGCCCGTGAGGATAAATCTGGTGAAGGTATTGCTGTTTACTGCTTGGATGGAATAGCTTTTCACCATGAACCAAGGACGGACCCAGAGGATTATGAGCTGATGTGGTTACCTTTGCCCTAAAATCAAGCAAGCGTCTGATTGCTGCTGTTTATTGACCACCAAATTGCAACTCTAGCATAATAAGTTACCTTGACTCATACACCCATTTCAAAATGAAAGAGTATGAGGGCCAACTCCATCTTGTTAGGGCAGTGACTTGTGTGTCCACCACAAAGAGTAGCTTGGAAGACAAAACACTGATGCAGCTGGATGACTCGCTCTGCAGATGTCCAGATGTCTTGGTCTTCAACAGGTCATCACAGAGCCAACCAGAGGAGACCAGATACTTGATCGAGTTCTTACAGACCTTCCTGCAAAAGCTACAGTCTCTGCCAGCCTGGGTACATGTGATCACAATCCAATGATGATAACCCTAGACACTCCTGTTCATCATTACATAAAATACCACAGGAAAATGTGGCGCTATGACAAGATTTAAATGGGGTTTAAATGGTCATCTCTCCTCAGTCAACTGATCACATATATGTAGCCAGGTAGACCCAGAGAAGGTTTGCAGTGATGCCACACTTACAACCTTGGAGGCTATGTACCTCTTCGTTCCAAGCAAAGCAATCACCTTGAAGCCCATTGACAAAGCTTGGTTTGATGACAACTGCAGACAGGCAGCCAGAAGGAAATGTCGACTCTTCAACCAGATGAAGAAGGATGGGTCCGCTGCCAGCAAAGAAAAGTTTCAACAAGCCAGACGTGACTACATCGGTGTTGAGAAGCTTGCTAGAATCAACTACATTAGAAAGCTGAAAGAACAACTTACAGACAGCAATCTTACCAGCAAAAAGTGGTGGCAGATTGTAAACACCTAAGTGGGAGGTCCAGCCAAAATGACATCCCAGTAATCTAGGAAAACAATAGATTGTGCATCAGTGCCAAGGCCAAGTCTTCTGCAAAACCTTTGCTGAAAAATGCAGACTGCCTTCTGCTGCTAATGAACCAATCCTCAAAAAGGAAACTGAAGCCAAGCTGGATACCATCAAATTTTGGCCAAAGCAAATTCACAAACAGCTCAGGACACTGAAGCCAGATAAGGACAAAATCACTGCCAGAGTCCTGAAAGTGTGCACTGCAGAACTTGCAACACCATTCTCTCACCTTTTCAACCCTATGCCTCAGGTGTGGCAATTTTCCAACTCAACGGAATGTAGCACAGGTGACACCAGTCCACAAATTCAGACCCAACAACTTACCAGCCAATCTCACTGCTTAGCATCATTAGTTAGGTAAGGGAATCAGTTGTGCATGACCAGCTACAGAAGTACCTTCTGGAAAACAATATGATCTCATGCAGGCAGTTTGGATTAAAACCAGCCCACAGTATGGCTGACCTCCTAAATATCCTCTCCCAGAAGTGGAACCAACACGTTGACAATGGTGGTGAGGTGGTGGTATTCGCCCTTTACATTAAAAGAGCCTTTGACAAAGTGTGGCATAATGGCTTGCTATCCAAACTCAAGGCAAAGGGGACCAAACAAAGCTCCTTACCTGGATCAACAGCTATCTCTCTTGAAGATCCAATTGTGTAGCACTTACAGGGCAGAGTCCTAACACTACAGTAATTAACACTTCTGTCCACCATGGCTCTCTAGGCCCTCTGCTATTCTCAGTCTTCATCAATGACTTGGTAAAGGTGTGCAAAAACCAGCTATTCTTTTATGCTGACAATTCTACCTGATTGCACTGATCACATTTGCTAAAGACCTACAGCAGGTACAGACAAGTCTGAATGCCAACTTAGAGAGGAGGAAGGACTGGGCTGACAAAGGGAAGGTAACATTTGAACCAAGCAAGTGCAAATCGATGGTTGTCTCCAGAATACGAGCCCATTCTCAAATCAGTCTTTTCCTTGGAAGATTTCAAATAGTTGTTCATAAACACATAGACATCCTAGGGCTTACATTTGACAGCAAGCTACTATGGGATAGGCACATTTCAAACATCACAAAGAAGGCTTGCCAGAAGCTTGGTCCCCTTAGAAAGGTCAGCAATAAACTAGATAGTCGTGGGAGAGTATGTGTGTACAAGTCACACGTTCGGAGTATCATGAAATATTCACTTTATTGGATGGGTTCCTCCACAACATCTCTGGCAGCTCTGGATAACATCCAAAGGAAAGCAACTGATATCATAGGTCCTTCACAAGTGAGTAAATTTATGCAAAGTCTTCAACCAAGGCATCAAGTAGCAACTCTGTCTTCTCTCTATAAAATGTACTGAGACCATTACTAGACTTGAAGGCATTAGTCCCACCCCAGTGTCTCCCCCTACACCCCAGCATGCTCTGTCTATTCCAAGGGCCAGGACCCATCAACTTGATAGATGCTTTCTCCACACTGCCATGAAGATTTGAAATAGTCTGCCTCATGATGTTGTTGGGTGTGCGTCTTTTGGCAATTTACAGGCTTTTAAAACTTGAGCACATTGCTACTTGGTAAATATGTATGTTTGAGCTGTTGGGAACCATTTGATTTGCCTCCCGTGGCTCCTTTATGTGAGTCTGCTGGCCTACAGCCCAACTATATTGTTGGACAGTGTGGGAATTGTTCACTCATCTACATACAATAAAAAAGTAAAATGGCATTACTTTTGGTGGGCTTTTTTTTTCTTTTGGCAACATATAGTGTGGTAGATTTTGGTTCAATTTTTAACTTCCAAAGTGACCTTGTGCTCAAAAAACTCTAAAGACCACTGCTATAGGTGTACCGCTTGATGTGGATTGGTGTGCAAGTTCTAAAATATTTAACAGGCATTTAACTGATTTGTTTCAGGTGAACATGTATATACATATTACGTGCAGGAACAAGGTCACCTGATGAAGTCAGGAGTCTTACACAGCAACACAGTAGACCCCTACACCAAGAGTGTAGTCGTACACACCAGCATGGTAGTCCCATACACCAAGGCCATAGTCTTTCATTCCAACATGCTTATCTCACGCACCAACACAGTATTCTCACACACCTATAGAGTGGTCTCACACACCAGCACAGTCGTCTCACAAACTGGACATTTAGTTGTCCAGAGTCGGCAAGTTTTTTCACTCAACATGGCCATCAACCGCCTACTTTGACAAATGGAAGTGGCTAACCACAGACTGTTGTTTTTGTGAATTGTTCACTGATTCATTCATCCACACTGGGCATGAGGTGGGAAAACATTGTGGATGGGACACCAGTCCAACGTAAGCACCATGCCTAGGGGCAATTTAATGTAGCAAATTGGCGACCTACGGGCTTGATTTTGGGAGGTGGAAGGAAACCGGAGAACCTAGTTGAACACAATGTGGACACAGGGACATGGGGAGAACATGCAAAACTCCATAGAGAGAAACTTAAGCTCAGGATTGAAAGAGGGATCATGGAGCCTTGAGGCAGTAGTGCTACTGGAACAAAAACACATCAAAATGTTCTGATATTTATGGCCATCTTGCTATATAATAAAAATTGCATTTTGTTTTTATTTAGTACAGCCCTGAACATATAGTCCACAAGACACAATAATAACTAAATTTACACAAATTAACCAGTTAAAAAGTTTACATACACTTGATTCTTAATACTGTTTGTTTTTACCTGAATGATCAACAACAGTTTTTATGTTTTGTGATAGTTGTTCCTGAGTCCCTTGTTTGTCCTGAGCAGTTAAACTGCCCACTGTTCTTCAGAAAAATCCTCCATGTCCTGCACATTCTTTGGTTTTCCAGAATCTTCTTCATATTTGACCCCTCTAAAACAGTGGCTATATGATGTAAATTGTTATTATTTTGTTTAAAGATATTATTTTTTCATTCAGTACTGCCCTTCAGAAGCTACATAAGATATTTACATGTTTCCCAAAAGGCAGAATAATAACAATTTACACCAATCATCTTGTTCAAAAGTTTACATCCCCTGGCTTTTAATGTAGCGTGTTGCCTTCACATTAGTGAATGTTTGCACCTTTTGTAATAGTTGTGTATGAGTCCCTCAGTTTTCCTCAGTGTGAAAAGATGGATCTCAACATCAAATAATCACTGTTGGAAAGGGGTCAAATATGCAGAAGATGCTGGAAAAGCAAAGAATGTGCAGAACCTGGAGGATTTTTCTGAAGAGTGTGCAGTTTAACTGCTCGAGACAAACAAGGGACTCATGAAGAACTATCACAAAACATAAAAAGAGTCATTGATCATCCAGGTAACAGCACACATTATTAAGAATCAAGCTTATGTAAACTTTTGAACAGGTTCAAAATTCAGTTATTATTTTGTTTTGTGGATTATATGTTATGTGAAATAGCTTATTCAGGGCAGTACTAAATAAAAAAACAAAATGCAATTTTTAAGACAAGTGCTAGCCTTTTAGCCTGTGTTAAATCAACTAACTGCAGTGGCCGAGCCGGAAAATTCACAGAAACACACACAGCACAAAGATGGTAAGAAACAGAAAATGATGCATAATTAGGTGTAACCAATTACTAACAGATACCTCAGGACGGAAATGAACTCATTAACATAAACATTTACTCTCGCCCATTGACAGCTGGGGAACTAACCACGAAGGAAACACAAAACCATGCAGCATTGCTACATTACAAAGATTAGGCTCTGCCATAGTTGCTGTGAACGTAAAGCAAAAGAGGAGCAGTTGCTGCACTGTCGTTGTGCTGTGTGATTCTTTGCTTGTTTTGGATTCAGTTGAATTAGATTATCAGAAACTTTACGGCAGGTTTAATACACTCAGCTCAGAGCTTTGTGGCTAATTGAGTTTTAAAGGATCTGCCAAGTTGCTCTTTTTGTGCAGCATGACATCAGAACTTTGCTGAACTGAAACACACTCCAGATATTAGAGATTTAATCACAATATCTATCTATCTATCTATCTATCTACATCTGTCTGTCTGTAGTATTCTATAAAAGCTTCACTCATAGACTATAATTGCTCTCTCTCTCTCACTTTCTAGAGATTGTGGGTAGCAGGCAAGAGTGCAGGTGTTTGGAGCACATCTCTGTGCATTCTGACTTTTCTGTTAACTTACTTCCTTTAATAATTTCTTTCTTTAATTTTAGTCATTTAATTTTTAGTGGTCAGCAAAATTCACAAATGGAGCTAAATGGAGATTTACAAGAGTTAGTACCTGTTCTTCCACTTTCTGGCATTCCTAAGAAAATTGTGCCATCTAATGTTCCTGTCTTTATTAAAAATGAAACTCTTAAAAGTGTGCTAAAGTGTTTTGGAAAGTTAACAGCCCAGATAAAAATGATTCCTCTGGGTTTCAAAACTCGGGCATTGAACACTGAACAACATGAGCTGCTGAATCTCTCTGTTAGACTCTAACAGTCAAGGGTAAAGATTACACCATCTTTATTATCTCTGAATCAGGTGTTTTTTTTGTGTGGTGAACACTGTCATGTCAAAACCAGCATGCAGTGAGTAGCTGAGCAAGCCTGCAGCTCACACAGCTCCAGTAACCAGCCCTGCCTACCTACCTGAACAACCCCAAAGAAATGAAAGAAAGAAATGAACAACCCCACTAATAATACTGACAGAGAAATCACACATAACACTAACAACACCACCGGAACACTGCCGAGTCATAATGTTACTACTCCTCTGACTTCTCCACACGCCCCCAAAGCTCACAGTGTGATAATGATTCATTACAGTGTGATGATTAGTTTGAAGATATAAAGAATGGTTCAGAAGATGACACTGATTCTTCTGAGGTGATAGCTAGGCTAAGTAAAACTTTTAGTAGCTCTCAGTGCAACACTGTCTCACAAATAAAAGTGTTTTTAGATCTGACTAAAGGAGCTAAAAACCTCAAACTGATGCCTTTCTGATGCCCCAGTCTGCCACGTTTTTATCTGTCATGCTATGTAGCATTGCAACATGCTACTCTCAAAGAGCTTATAACACCAAATGTTAAAAACATGATACAACACAAGTCCAAAAAGAAGAAACACTGGTGAAAAGGGAACACAATACATCCTTCAGTACTATTTTTTCTGCTCAGCTGTATGGTATCATTAAACATCTGCTCAATAAATATAAACGGATGCTGTAATGGAAGCGGTTTAGTCTTTTACATTTCTATTATGTTTTTACAAGAGACATTTACAGACATCAACAACCAAACACAGTGGCTAATTGAGTGGAAAGGTTAGGCTTTCCTCAGCCATGGCTCAAATATGAGTGCTGGGGTCACCATAATCACTGCTCTCAGCAGACATTCAAAAACAGCCAATAAATCTAGCAGAAATGATACCTGGAATGATGCAGAGAGTAGATATCAACCTCTAAAAACTCTCTTTTTCTCTGTTTAATATCTATGCTCCTAACATTGGCACAGACTGCTTTCTGTTCTTTGAAATGTTGAATAAAGCCATCTCAGAAATTCCTCATGAAAGATTAATCATCTCAGCTGGATATCTTACCTGCACTCCAGATCGCAGTTTAGACAGACACTACACTGAGCTTCATCCTTGCTCAGCAGATGTGCTTAAAATTGTAGTACAACACCGCAATCTAGTAGATGTGTGGAGGGAAACTTTTCCTGCAGACAGACAGTAGATATGTATAAAAGCTACTCTTGATAAGATTCTTACAGCAAGATTACAGGTTTTGCACTCATAAATTCAACAGAGGCAGATTTCTTAACAGTTATATTCATCAAACTCCACTCTCTGATCTTCACTACATCTCTGTCATTGTCACTACCACATTGAGCGCTTTCCATCAGCATCATTGGCACTTCAACAATAGGTTATTACAGGATCACCACTTTGTTCCTGCTTTTACACTTTTCTGAGAGTCTTGGAAAGAGAGAGGAAATCACAGTATACAGTACATACAATATACAGCATCACTAAGCCAGTGGTGAGACATTGGAAAAGTTCAGATCTAGTTCTTTTGCCAACAATACACCAAAAACAGCACCAGCAGGGGTGGCTCGTATAAATGGGTAGAGGGGCGAAGAAAAAAAATCAATATAAGCTGTTATTTTTGGCATCCACATCATCTTATTTGTAGTTAACAAATGTTATAAAGAGTATTATTTTGTAGTCTTGTGAAACTGAGTGTAACAGCACTACCAGTGGCCATAAGAAAAACACACAGAATGGTATGAAGAGAGGCTGTGGGCTAACTGTAAGCCCGGTGCTGTAGATTCACACAGCCAATCAGTGACAGTGGTGTCAAGTATTTCAATGACACTTCCATTATACATCATCAATAGGTGTGTGACCTGGATTATTCCACAGAACTTGGCTACACTGGCTGCTCTGTCCTCTGCCTATGCTTTCTCTCACACTCCATGAGAAACTGGCAGGGGTTGTGGTACAGGTGTGCCTTTGTTTCGAAGATGGTGCTTCACACCTCTTTTACTGTCTCATCTCAACACCCCATCCCTCGAAGTCCGTGCAGTTACAGTTATCTCTCCGATCAACCTATTAATTGTTGTCTTCTGCCCACCTGGTCCCCTATGAGACTTTCTTAAAGAAATGGACATGCTCCTCAGTATTTTTCCTACCGACAGCACCTATCACACTCTCCTTGGATACTTCAACCTCCCCTCCAACAAGCTGGTGAGTGCTACCCCACTCCACACCTCTATCAACAGAAGAGATCCTGCAAGTTGTCTTGTCCTGCAATCCCACCACCTACCTGTTGGATCCCATCCCTTCCACAATGCTCCAGGCCATCTCACAAGACCTCCTTCCTTCATCTCTAATATCATTAATGACTCTATAATATCTGGTCATGTAGCATCTGCATTCAAGACAGCAAGGGTTATTCCCATCCTGAAAAACCCACTCTGGACACCTCATACAGCAGCAACTAACAAACAGTTCTGTCTTTTCTTTCTAAAATCCTCAAATGCACTGTCTATAATCAGCTGTCTCTCTACCTCAACAACCTCCAAGATCCTAACCAGTCAGGCTTCAAAGTAGCACACTCCGCAGAAACTGCCCTCGTAGCTTACACTGAGAAGCTTCATGCCAAACTGTCAACAGTCGTCACCATCCTCGACCTTTCAACAGCATTCAACACAGTCAACCACAAGACTGTCTTGTCCATCCTTATGAGTCTTGGAATCCATGACATGGCATGGCAATGGTTTGCTTTCTACCAGGAGGGACAGTCATATCAGCTGAAATGGAGGGGATCCACATCTTTTCCATTCAGACTCTGCACTTGTGTGCCATAAGGCTTAGTGCTTGCTCCTCTTCTCTTCTCCCTCTATATTCGATCTCTTGGTGAGTTCATATCCTCACATGGGTTTTCATACCACAGCTATGTGGATGACACTCAACTTATCCTCCCCTTTCCTCCCCTAGACACTCATGTTTCTGCACTGATCTCAGCATATCTGGCAGAGATCTCATCAGCTGAAAAGGAATCCCAGCAAAATTGAACTGCTGTTCATCCCAGAAGATGCAGAAGATGCAGAAGGTGGTCAGTGGTAGCTCAGTGGTTAAGACGTTGGACTACTGATCAGAAGGTCATGAGTTCAATCCCCACCACTGCCAGGCTACCACTGCTGGGCCCTTGAGCAAGGCCCTTAACCCTCAACTGCTCAGATGTATAAAAAAAAAAAAAATGCGATTAAATGTAAGTCGCTCTGGATAAGGGCGTGTGCCAAATGCCATAAATGTAAATGTAAATGCATACCCACATCAGGATCTTGTAATCTCCCTGGACAACTCTCAGATCTCACCATCAGTCACTGCACACAACCTTGGGGTAACCATGGACAATCAACTGTCCTTCTTGTCTCACATTGCTAAACTGACATGCTTGTGCTGGTTTATGGTTTACATCATCAGCATTTTACAACAAGTATTTGTCTATTTCTATCCACAGAGGCTCATTAGGTTCTTATTTAGTCTTTTGTCATTTGAAGACTGGACTACTGCATCTCGCTCCTGGAAAATCTGCCTCTGTGCACCATTCGACCTCTGCAACTGATCGAAACTTCAGCTGCAAGACTTGTTTTCAACCTTCTCGAGTTCTCCTTCACCACCTCATTGCTACTCTTCCTTCACTGGATTCCTGTAGCTGCCTGCATTAGATTTAAAACACTGATGCTTGCATACAAAGCCAAAAATGGACCAGCACCCACCTACCTTAAAGCACATATCACACTCCGCTCTGGACTACACTTCCCCCGATCCTCTAGCACTAGCGTCACAATCTCTCAATCCGCAACAGTCTGCTGCAGATGTGATCTGGAGACCTGCATTGGCGAGTTTTTCAGTCTGCAGTGTCAACCAAACCCTTGCTTTTCAAATGTAACCTCAATGTTGCAAATATTCACACTCTCATTGGGAGTGAAGCACATTGATTATTTTTTTTTAGTTGGACAGACAAAAGTAGCCATTTGAAAGTCTCATAAACAGAAAACAGAGGGAAAAGACATTAACACCGTGAGCTTGCTTAAAGCCCTAGAAGAGTCACAGATCTGACTATGAGTTTCACATAATGAACGGCAATGTGATAATGTTCAAAAACAAAATGGTGTGCAACTAAGGGTTTGTTTTTGATAACAGATGATGGTGAAGTAGTTTTTTTTGGGTGATTAATAACCCAATCTAATTTTCTTTTCTCTTTTATGTGGAAGTGAAAACATGTAGGTAAGTTGTCTTTAATTTATCCAACACCATTTCTAATAAAGAGCACACAAATGTCAAAGTCTCTCTCTGTCTTGGGATGGATAGAGTGATACAAAATGGTGTGTGATAACCACAGGTCATGTGGTCTGTGTGTCTGTGTGTGTGTGTGTGTGTGTGTGATCACCATTGATGAATCATGTGTATGTTACATCAATCTGTTACTGGAGTACCAGTGTGTATTGTACACTTGTGTACTCATGACTCTCTCTTTCTCTCTCTCACACACAAACACACACAAACACACACATACGCACACACACACACACACAAACACACACATGTGATCTGGGAGTTGGTATCACAGCAGCTCTAGAGAGGATGATCTACATGTAACAGATGTTACTGACATACACAGACACACCATGATTAATGAGGGGGGAATGTGTGTGTGTGTGTGTGTTTGGTGTATAGGACTACAGTGATGATGATGATGATGATGAAGATGAAGATAGTGGTGAAATTTTAAAAATGGTGAAAAAACGATGATGAAGCTGATTATTATAGTGATGATGATGGTGGTGGTGAATGTGGTCAAAATAGTGATAAATATCCTGATTATGATGAAGATGTTTATTATATTGATTAGGCATGCATTGATATTAATTTTCTCAGACTGAGTATGACTACATTTTTTTTGTACTCTGAAATGAGAAACATGTTGAGTATTAAGCAATCAGGGGCATCATGGAACATTGGAACAGAGCATTTTCAGCAAGTGTGGTCATTAAAAAATGCTGTGAATTGCACTTTGACTCTGAAGTGTGAGTGTCTCAGTGCTCAGTGCTCGCTGAAGTGAGCTGCTCTCATATGCGACAGTTTCTCTACACGCTCCACACTCGCGTATACCTTTGTGTGCACACAATTCTCTGCACCTTGCATTCATTTTTAATGACCACGCTCACTGATACTTCTCTGTGCACTCTGGTCGGCCATGCTCATGCTCTCGCATACTGTTTAAATGCGATTAAGATGTTTTATTAGGTTACTTGCATAGAGG
>NC_069738.1:3059225-3114225 GCF_027358585.1 Pangasianodon hypophthalmus
AAAGAGTCGGACCAAGTGCTTTCCCACAGAGCTGCACTATCACTGCAGTGTGTGTGTGTGTGTGTGTGTGTGTGTGTGTGTGTGTAAGACAATACAGTAATAAATAAACACTATGTAGGTGTATTTTATTTTCCTTATACAGTTAATTATGTATTTAATATACAGCTGTAGTCCTGATCGTCTGATTAGGGATGAGCTGCGATGAGTAATGGCCGTCTATCTCACGCAAAATCACACCTACATCTCTGTCACTCACTACGTTAGTTTCTCCCTCTGGGTTCGCTTTCTCTCACTAGTTTAATTGTTCCTCACAATGTTAGTGTTCTTTTATTTAGTTTTTACTCTCTATGTTAGCTTTTTGCCTGTAGATTAGTTTTTACTCACTAAGTTAGCTTTCACTAGCTCGTTTGACCCAGTTTTGATCAAAGTCATGTGATTGGTCAGAGGAAATTCTTTGCTAGGGTTTTTCCCAGATGTTAACCACGCCCACTTTTCAAAAAAAGAGAGAAAGTAGCTGTATAGATGGGAACGTCAGCAGTGAATGTGACACTGTACTGCAGGTTATGATTAAATTACATCCTATAGCTCAGTGTGGCCATGCTAATATGCTAATATGCTAATATGCTAGACCTGAGCTAAACTGAGAGAGATTTTACACTTTTATTAAATCCAGAAGTTTCACACAAAACACCTCCGAGCTGCTCATATATTCTCCTTCTGATAATGACTCAGTTAGAGGTGTGTGTGTGTGTGTGAATCGAGTCAAATCTCAGGTGTGTGTTTGCTCTTTTCCAGGTAATGAACAGCTAATGAAAAGGGTTTCTTTGCAACACTGCTGACGTTTATTAGCATTTTGCTTTCCTGCATTTATTTATTTAGAGACTTTCAGATCAATTTCAAGCCCCAGTTCATTTCACACACACACTCACACACACACACACACAGAGAGAGAGACACACAGGTGCCAAGTTAGCTAATACATACACACTGTGGCTATGCTACTATGCTGTGTGTCATCCGTGACTCCTTTTATCATAGGGTACGAGGTTGGAGATAAACAAGTGTGTGTGTGTGTGTGTGTGTGTGTGTGGGTGCATGTGCTACAGAGAGACAAAGAGAAAGAGACTGGTATAATAAAAAGGCTGATTTGAAGCCGTAAGCTAGATCAATACTAAAAACTCTGCACGTGTGTGTGTGTGTGTGTGTGTGTGTGTTGGGGGATGGGGGTGCGTGTTGGGGTGTGTAAAATGAAATAGGGCTTGAAATTGATCTGAAGGAAGAGAGCCAGAAAGCAAAAATATACTGACAAAGTGAAAACATGTACATTCTACTGTAGATCTAGTAAAAAAAAAAATACAATTAATTACAAGTGAGATTTTCCCAATCCTGTGCAAGTTAGCTATGACGCATAAAGTGCAGTTAGCTCCGAAAATGTGAAGAAAAACTGTGGTTTCATCTTCTCCTGTCATTTACAACCTCTCATTAAATGTGTGTAGAGACATTATGAATAAAGATAAAGCTTGGAATGAAGGAGCAGAGATCATTGGTGTCCCTGATGAGTGTATGTCGCTAGTACCGTTAGCTTGCTTTGCTAATCTAATCAGAGAAAGAAGCTAAGAAGCCGAACATGTAGCATGTAAATCAAACAACTATTTTTTCATAATGATAAGTGCATTATTTAATTTGTGTTTCCCTAATTAGCTTTAGAACATATACAGTATATAGCTGCTACTTTTTCTTATCGGAAGGAGAAAAAAAAAACAGTGGACAGGCCACGCCCACAAGCGACAACAGTAGCAGTTGCAATACGAATGCATTTTAACATGCTAGTGTGAACCTAGGGTTAATTTTATAAACTTTTTTTTTTAACATTAGCTTAGCAGTGTCTGAATCTACACTTCAGTCTGAGGTGCTGATATTTTCAGCAGATCATTAAGTCATGTCCTATATATTCGAGATTTGCTTCTGGGAAGTAGTCCTTGTTGACCATGAGGTGAAAATAATTCTAGCAATTTTTACACCATTTACTATTTGTTCATTTGGCAACTGAACTTTGGGCAACTGAACGAATTTAAATGAATCATTTAAATGACTCGAGTCGACTCTTCTACTTAATGAATAGCAGAAAGAAAAGAAAGAAAAGCCAAATTATTTTGAGAGAAAGGCAGACAGCTCAGGAAGATACTGCTGATATTGCTTTAGTGTGTTCATCTCAAATGGAATGTGTGTGTGTGTGTCAGTGTCAGTCAGTCAGTGAAGCGAGTCAAGGTATGCTTGTAACATTTTATGGGACTCGTATAAAATCAGAACATATAAAAGACTGCCCGTGCGTGTGTGTTTGTGTGTGTGTGTGTGCGTGTTAGTGTTAGTTTTCTTGGATTGGACTCACTCTCCTTTAGTGTTTCCACACTTGAAACCTTGAATATTATCTCCATGTCATATTTAAGATGAGAATTCACATTTGTCACAAACCTTCCATTACAGGTGATGTTTGTTTCACACACTAATGATTTTTTTTTCTGGAATTTATGTTTCAAACACTTTCTGAGCTTTTGAGACCCACATCTTCTCTCTACATATCCGTCTGCTTCTGATTCACTTAAAAACAACACGACGTGTAAACATCACTGTACAGTTCCTCTGATGAAGAATTTAATTCTCATCTCAAATTGTTGAACATTTGTGTGTGTGTGTGTGCACGTATGCGAAACATGATTGAGCAGTGTAGGCAGTGAGAGGAAAAATGCTGTGTAAAATGGATCTTGTTGCAGTTGCGTCTCGCCATGTACTTACATTTCATGGAGGAAAATCCAATCTTACGCTCTGTGTGTGTGTGTGTGTGTGATATTTCCACAGCACACTCTGTCCATTTCATTCCAATTTTCACTCCCATATACACACACATACACACACACGTCTTTTCGGACACTTTGGGGAGAATTACGCTGACAGAGGGAGCCGGTGATGGAGCGATATGAGGTCATAAATTCTCCATAGCTCAGGGTAATATATGAGCTCACTCTTTCCTTTAGTGTGTGTGTGTGTGTGTGTGTAACTTAACCTGATCAAGTTTTCATCACTGTATATCCTCTAAACATCATCGATTTGTGCCCCAGCCATTTTCATGGGTTTTTTTTATGGTTTCCAGTCACTAGGAGTGAAACAATGTGCTAAATTAGGGCTCAGTGTCTCAGTTTTTCTGCTGGCTGCATCACCTTATCTCATGTAGAACTTTTTTTTTTCAAATAGGACATTAAGCCCCGTCCTCTTTTTGGCCCTCCAATCAGTGCTTAGCCAGTGCGTAACAGAAATGTTAACATTTAGTGTGAATTTAAACCTCCTTGCTGTGCTAGCTATTTCTCAAATCAAAAATCATTTATAAAATGTCCACTCAGTATGGGAGTGTGTTACAGACGCTATGGGAGTGTCAGGCTAAACTAGCTTTCCAAAACTACTTCTGTGAATTGTCGAGAGCAGCTATAGCTAGAGCTAAAGTTAACAGGAAAGTTAAGTGTTATCTAGCTAGTCAGTCTTCACTTGAAATAATGTGGCTTCTCACTTTTACGTGACTGGGTGCTTTCCCTGTGATTTAGCATCATTTTATTTCCTCCTAATAACGAAGACCATGTTGACAGTTTCTACTCAGACTTCTGGCTTTCACTAAAGAGGCTGCTACTTTTTGTCACTGGACATGGCTATAGAAAAGTCTCTCTCAGGAAGAGTTTTACAGTTTTCCTCTCAGAAACTGGTGTATGGAAGTGTGGATAGCCAATCAGAATGCAGCGTTCAAGATTCTGAAGCTTGTGGCTAGAGAGGTGTACTACTATCAGGTGCCCTGAGGGCCATAGGGAGAGCTTCTACCTGGAGAATCTTTTCAAAGAAAGTCTGAATTAGCAAGTGAGATCTAACCTAACTATTACAAGCTAACATAGAGAAGATCATCTGTCCAGGAATATCTAACCTAGTGCAAGAAAGCTCATTTTAGAAAACCTACCCTAACAATAGAAATCTAAACTAGCATGAGAAATCTAACCTAGCTAAAGTAAGCCAACCCAGCATGTGTAGCTACTGTACTAACTTTTACCACTGTGTTAAGTTGCTTGAGGCGGAGTTTTAGACAGAGGGCTGTCAATCAAATGTGCAAGTGTGCTAATATTAGCTACTGTTTCTATAGTTTGTTTGTTTGTTTGTTTTTGCTGCAACTTTTCTCAGGTTTGCTACCATAGAAAATATTCTACTTCCTAAACCAAAGAATCACTTTTTTTTGTTATAATAATTTAATGTTTATTTCGGAGGGTGATAGTCATCTCCTTTATAGATGCAATATATGAAATTGGAAAAATCAGGAGATGTGGAATGTTATTTCCTTTCCTCTCTCTCTGCTCTTATAAAAGCACATAAAGCTGTGATCAAATGACAGAAAGGATGATGTGTAGCCCGAGGGCTGAGAGGAAAACTTCCCAATATAGTTATACACACTGTTAGATTGAGTTTAGTGTAAAGAGAGAGAGACAGAGAGATAGAGAGCGAGAGAGAAAGAGAGTTTCTCTAACCTTGTATTTGGAGGATAAATTTAAAAACTGGATTTTCGAGCTGTTCTCAGTTCCAAAAGTGTGTTTATGACTTTCCAAAAATAAGGAGCGTGAATATCCGAGGAATTTTGGAACAATTACGTGCAGCGCTGTGGGCTTTCTCTCGCTTCTTCTTCTTCCTGTCTCCATTTTCCGTCTCGAACCTGCAGGGAATCTCTAACGCAATCCACCGCCGAGCGCCAGCACACACTGTGCCTCTGACTTATGAGCTCCTCTTAATGCATGCTTATAAAGTGATAAAGTGATGGAGTGATAAAGTGATGGAGCTTGGATTGGCCTCAGGTTCTGACTTTTCTCTAGTTGCTTTTGATTTGAATTTCAGAACTTCTGATTTTCTGAATGTTTTATTAAACATGACGCTGTTACAGAGTCCATTATTATAACTGTAGAAGGTGCAGAGAGGAATTAATCTGTTTATTTCACTCCATTTCTATCTGTCTATCTCTCGCTATCTCTCATTCTGTCTCTGACTCTCTATCATTCTCTTATCTCTCCCTATCTCTCTTTATCTTTTTCTCTTCATCTCTCTCTGTCTCTGGTTTCTCTCTCTCTCTCTCTCTTTATATCTTTCTCTCATTATCTCTCTATCTGTCTCTCTATCTATCAGTCTGATGGATCAGCTGCACGTTCTGTTTTTCCTCACAGTAATTAGATGTTTGTCTAATGGGTTCAGTGCAGAGATGACCTACACCAATTTTATTATTATTTAAATTGTATTTTAATTGTATTTTTATGAATTATTTTTTTTATTTGATTTCAGTTTTATTTAATGTTTTTAAAATGATTGTAATATATTTTAGTTTAGATTTTAATTTTACTTTTTTAGATTCAGATTTTTAATTAGTTTTACTTTCAGTTTCATTTTAATTTTTTTTTTTTCAGTTTTATTTTGGTTTTAATTCATTTTTATTGTAATTGAATTTTATTTAGAATGTTTTTTGTTTCATCTGACTCTAGTTTTCATTTCAGTTTGATTTAATTTTATTTCACATTAAATTTAATTTGATTTTTATTTCAGATTAATTTGAGTTAATATATATATATTGTGTGGATTTTTGGATTTTTGTGTGTTTTACACATAGTGTTTGTCTATTATACTGGGGTTATTAAGGTGTATTTTCTCTTGAGGTCTGTTTCTACATTCTAGCTGCTCTCTTTTTCCTGTTTTTGCTAATAAAAATCAGTGTGCTGTATATGTAAATTGTGTCTGTGCGCATGTGTGTGTATGTGTGTGTGCGCATGTGTGTGTGAGAGGGAGAGAGCTAATTTGTGTTGTTTACTAAATGATTTTATGAAAACAGTTCTGTAGAATTGGACAGCTTTTTGTCAGAAGCTCACTAATGCTGTCTTTCCTGTGGAAACGGAGTGTGTGTGTGTATGTGTGTGAGTGTGTGTGTGCCTGTCTTAAATCTCCAATCTTGTTAATCATAGCCTAAGCATGTGTGTTTTTCCCACATTCAGCTCTCCAGCTTGTTATCAAACTCTCTGTGAGATGTTTAAATCAGAGGAGAAGTGCGCTAGGTAGGCAGCCTAATTCCAGCCCTGATAATCAATTCAAATAACAATATCAATATTCTGAAAACCGAAGTTTTTTGTGCTTATTATTAACCAGTTCTGCACATAAAGCGATCGATAAAATTACACCAATGATGCTTTAGCAATTTAAAGTCGATTTTTGGGAAGGATCTGACCGCATGTTATCGCATCATACAGACCACTGGGATTCAATCAACATCGATCAATGCAGCTGTCCGGAGGAAACCTATCCCATTGTGCCCTGGGCTTGTAGAATAATACAGAGCCTGATTTACGAAAATCCCAGCTAAAGTAGCATGTGGGTGAAAGGCACCATGTAAAAAGTCAAGATGTAAAGATGCAGTGAATATATAACATTACAAATATATAATATCATAAATATACCACATTATAAATATATAACATTTGGAATATCTAACATTACAAATAGATATCATTATGAATATATAACATTCGGAAGATCTAACGTAGCATTATGTATATCTAATATTACGAATATATAACATTCGGAATATATAAGATCACGAATATGTGACATTACTAATATATGTAACATTATGAATATATATATTACATTACCTACAAGTATATTTAACATTACGAACACATAACATTAGGTATATCTAACATTACATATATATAACATATATGTAACATTACAAATATTTAATATTATGAATATACAAGTTTACGAATATATAACATTACAAATGTCTAACAGCCTAAAGCGTACTGACATTACTGCAGTGATAATAAGTCATAATATTGGTTTTATTTTGTCTTCAAAGCAATATTGAGAGTGATTGACGTAAATGGCGTAAATGACGTCATTTTTAAAGTTAAAGCACATAACAATATTTATCTGTATTATTTTTTACGTGTGCTATTTGCTCTTGATCGCTGTTTAAGGTTTATTTTGTTTTCAAATGGCCAAACACACAAAATAAGTCATGTGACATGGGTTTTTTTAGTGGTCATGTGACATGGCTTTTTTTATCACAAATCCTCCATAAACCCTGTTAATAAATCAGCATCAGATATTTTTTGCAAGCGTTATGAAGTTTTGATGAGTTTTTACTTGAATAAACGTGAGGCTCCGAGTGCGCACTACACCACTGCTCTCCACTGTATCCCACTTCACCCTGAGGCGGGGAAGCGACTCCGAGCGTGACACATCATGAATGATTTAGCTCTACAACTGCCCTGATAAAATGGATGAATAAAAGATTCTCTAGAGGATGAAAGAACTAGAGTGAGAGAGGCCTTTTTTCTTCTGTCTCTTTCTTTTGCTCTTTGATCTGCTGGAGTTTTTTCTTTAATAATTCCAGCTCACAGGAGATGTGGTGCACGTTAAATAAGAGGCAGTTAAAGGTGCAGTAGGTCATATGTTGGTTTCTTACTGTCTGACTATCAGAGTTACAGTGTTTGTGTGTGTGTGTGTGTGTGTGTGTGTGTGTGTGTCAAACATTTGCTTTAAATCTGTGAGATGCAGAAAAGCCTGTAACGCTTCACTGCAGTGCAGTAGCGTACAGATACCAAAAATTTCATTACATCATGCTCATGGGCTGGACCAGTGAGGCGGGGCTATGGGCTGTGAGCGTGTCCCATCCACCAGTGTGTGTGTGTGTGTGTGTGTGTGTGTGTGTGTCATGTAACTGAAGCGAAAGCTTACAGTGTATCTTTGCTCATCTCACTTGTGTGTGTGTGTGTGTGTGTGTGTGTGTGTGTGTGAGAGAGAGAGAGAGAGAGATGTTAGAGGGAGGTTCCTGTGGCTAAAAGTGAGATCAGTAGATTAGGATCGATCCGATCCAACACACACACACACACACACACACACACACTATCCCCTTCTCTCCCATTGTCTACTATTGGATATATTCTCTTCTTTTACTCATCCTTGATAATTTTTCTCCATGTTTATCCCTCATTCCTGGAGGAGATTCACAATAAGGGAATCCCCCCGTCTCCATCTGTCTGTCTGTAGCTCTCTCTCTCTCTCCCTCCCCCCTTTCTGTCTGTCTGTCTGTCTCTCTCTTTCTCTCACTCTCTCTCTGGTAAAAAGTGCTGAGTGGCTCAGAGTCCATTGAGTTTCTTTAGCTTATCAAATTACAGCCACCTTAATAAACCACTCACTACACACACACACAGCTAGAGAGAGAGAGAGAGAGAGAGAGAGAGAGAGAGAGGGGGGGGGGGGGGGGGGGGGGGGGCGTCAATTCTGTTGTTTTTGCTACATACTAAACACATTTAGGTTTGAGATCAAAAGATGAATATGAGAGGATAGATCGGAATTTACATCGAGAAGTGTTAAACAATTTAGAACATGTCACCTTTTGTTTGAACACACCCATTTTTCAACTGATCAAAAATATTGGAACACTACAGTGTTTGTGTTAAAAAAAAAACGAGACAGAAATAAAAAATGGGATTCATGTAGCTTGCTAAATGGTTCCTAATTCTCTTTAAGATCCATTTTTATCTGAGAAAATTAGACAGCTAGCAGAGTACACGTCTTAGTTAAATAAAGCTAATGCCGGACCGGCGGATGCTAGCGGCACATAGTCACTGTACAATCGTGCGGTTAAACAGACAACAGTGAAACAGTGAGACACACGATCCTGGTCCAGCTGCACAGAGGCAGAAATGTTGTACATTTGAGAGGGGAATGTTTGGGTGCTTCTTCTTTAAATACATTCCCATCTAATTAAAACAACGATAAATAAAATGTTAAGAGCAGCCATGTCACAAAGTAAAGTAATAGTGGTAGAAAGTTTTCTTGTTCTCAGCCATTTGTTGTGTTCAGGCCTGTTGTCTATTTTATTTATGTTTATTTACATGTTGACTGTGTGGCAAAAAACAGTTACACATTAACTTAACTTGATGTGTCATTCGTGTACAGCCCAAAATTTCAGTTTTCTTGCAGCAGTAGAAATTAACATATGACTGCAATTAAACTCATTTATCCAGTAAACCATCGTTCCCGGACACCATGACTGGCACCAAAAATTCCTAGTGGAAGCTCTGATTTTATATATATACATATTTATTCACACACACACACACACATATATATATATATATATATATATATATATATATATATATATATATATGCATACATATACATATATCGTGGTGATATTTCATGATTGAGATTCTCACACACACTTCCTGCTCTAACCACCCTCACTGTCTGTTTAGGATTAGCAGTCGTGTGTGAGTGTGTGTGTTTGTGTGTACGTAGTGGCCCCTCCCTTCATCACCATAATCTAAACAATGCATGAGAGGCTCTCCGAAGTTCAAGCTGAACCACTTAGTGAATGAATATTTCAACACCGTGATCAAGTATGCAGGAATCAGGAGCTTGACACTGACTTTTCTCTCTCTCTCTCTCCCTCTCTCTCTCTCTCTCTCGCTTTCTCGCTCTCTGGTGTCTGTATAATAACTGTATAAAGGAATTGTAGGGAGTTTGTGCCCCAGATTGGAACCAGCGGCCCAGTTTCTCTCTCCAAACCTCAGCAGGAGCAGAAAACAGCTCCACATCAGCATACTGTCCTCTTTTTATCGCAGTGAGAGGGTGTAGGAATGTGTGTGTGTGTGTTGGAATGAAGATCCCACTCTGTTTTATCTCTTTATTCTGCATAGAGACTGTGATAATTAGTACTGCAGAATTACTGGTGGACTCTCAGGGCCAGCAAAGCCCGTCTCTGTTGGACTAACTTCTGAAAATCTAAATATTTTTAGTGCATCTCTCAATTTTAGCTAATCAGATCATGTCATTTTGCATGGAGTCATTCAGTAAACAACTTTTAGCTACCAATCATATCTTTTACATGGCTGTATTGAGCTCATGCATGTCCAGGTTCGTTAAGTAGGCTGACCAGCTTAGCTAGCTGCATTACATTTTCTCCATTAAAACAGTAAAAGTGTTTTAATGAAAAAGTGGAGATATTTAGGAACACGTTCCTACACTCTGTGTTGTGCTATTTTTGGAAAATAATCAACAACAGGGTGCTCTGATAAGGCTGAGGTACTCTTACCATGCCTATAACAGCACAAGGTTTTTTTATTCCTTTTATACTACAGTAATTTGCTAAAGATTACAAATTTTTTGTTTATCAGAGAACAGCATGTCATGTTTTTTATCCATTTATAATTACATTTAAACAAGTTCTCAATTACATTATAGCAGTTATAAACAGTTGTTACTTCGTCAGCCCTCAAAGCGTAAACTTCTCTCTCCTGATGATAAACACTTATAGTTTTACCTCTGACTGTTACAAAGCACTGACACTGGAGACTCTTTCCATAAATGTTAAATAAACGTCTCCTCACGCATGAATGATTACAAACATTTTTTTAATCCATTTATGTGGAGCGTAACATACAAGTCCCTGTAAATGTGCTGTTACTATAGAAACTATAATTTATTATAACAAAGCAATGGCAGCTCCACTGTTGTCAGTGCTGCTGTAATAGAAAATTAATCAACACTTTCTGACCAATCAGAATCCAGAATTCAACAGCTATATATACATACATATATACATATATATATATATATATCTCCATACAATACATCTGAAGTTTAAAATCCAGAACGTGTTTTTTCAGTTTCACGACACAGCCGATTCATTCATTAATGCCGAGTCATCAGTTCATGGCCTGCTCATTAATTAATGACTACACTTGAATCACACTCATTATTTAACGATCGCATGTGAATCAGGTGTGTGTGAGAGTGCGGAGAACACTAATCAGCTCAGTGCTGTGCTCCCCCGGGACTCGGAGTGTATCTCTGTTCTCCCCAGTGAGTGTGTGTCCTGGTTGTGCTAGCGCAGAAAGATTAATGACTATACAGTAATTGTGATGTGACTGAGGTGCATGTGTGTCAGCGCGCAGCTGAGTTAGCGAGCTTCACTATAAGTAACACACAGTGGAGTGTGTGAGAACAGGGCCGAGTGTACTTCACAGCATCAGAGAGAGGGAATGAGAGCATATTTTACATATGGGAGGGGAAAAAGTCTGTGTGTTCACACAGAATGTTTGGTGTGTGTGTGTGTGTGTGTGTATTTCTTTTCATAACCATGTGTGAGATCTGTTGATGATGTACTTGAGAGCAGGAGCTGATGGAAACACACCGCACTTTAAAATTTTAATTTTAGTATTTGTTTAAAATGTCTGAAATATTCAGATAGAAATTGAGCTAAAACATGGACAAATGTATGAATGAAAGATTAAAGGCGATGGATGGATGGATGGATGGATGGATAAAAGGATGATGGGATGGATGGATTAAAGGATGGATGGATTGTTTGGTATCATAAAAGGATCAAATGATGGATGGATAGAGAAAAAGAATGGATGGGTGGATGGATCAATGGATGGATGGTTAATAGGTAGAAGGATGGATGCATTGGTTTGTTATATAAAAGTATAGATAGCGAAGATGGATGGATGGATGGATGAATGGATAGATGTATTGGTTGGATGGGTAGACAGGTGGAGGAATGGGTGGATGAATGGATGAAATGGTTAAAATAACGCACTAAAGATCTGCTGGTATTAGCTAGATGGCTAGTGTTAAACAGAGAGGTTCTGACTGGAGATGCTAAAGAGCTGAAGAGTTAGCTAGATTGGTATTTAGTTACTGTATCAGAAACTAGATTGATAATTAGATACATGGCTAGATAGCGTCACCTGGTTGGGGTCCTCAGGGGTCCTTTCGTAACAGTGAGATTGAAAGACCACTACACTGCATGTATGTGTGAGCTTTAAAGAGTGAAACACATCAATGCTTCCTGAAAGTTATCTGCTATTGATAAAAGCTTCGAAGCAGAAACAAGATAGAAAATGCTGCACTCACTCTAACTGCCTGTCTTTTCTATTCTACTGCTGTCAGCTCATTTAGCCTTCAGGATCGACCCACACACACGCATGCAGCATTACACATGAACACACACACACACTCACTCACTGTACAACTATGACAATTAGATGATCAGTAGACAGATGCGAATCAAAATGCCAGGATCAGCTCTGTGATGCATTGAGCCATCTGTGTCCATGACACACTCTGCAGGGGGACACACTCCTCAGGAGGTACTGTACATGTGGACATACTCCTCAGGAGGTACAGTACATGTGGACACACTCCTCGGGAGGTACTGTACATGGGGACACACTCCTCAGGAGATACTGTACATGTGGACACGCTCCTCAGGAGGTACTGTACATGTGGACACACTCCTCAGGAGGTACTGTACATGTGGACACACTCCTCACTGGAAGAGTTGAACATGTTCTTGGGGGTGGGATGTAGGTGTGGACATGGATAGACAGATAAAAAGATGGATGTATTGAATGATGGATGGATGGATGTATGGATGGAAAAAAGATAGATGTGTTAAATGATAATGGATGGATGGGTGAATATGCTATATGGATGGGTGAAAATGGGATGAATGGATAGATAAAAAGCTGGATGGATAGTTGATGGATGGATAACTGGATGGATAAACCATGTTGAATAAAAGGATGGATGGATGGGCAAAATGATGGAAGTGATAAAAGATCCACCCTTTCATACTTTTATCTATCCATCCTTTTATTGAAAGGTTAGGATGTCAGGAGCTGCCTCTGATTCACCACTAATTTTGATTTTCGTGTGGTAAAACATACCTCAGACATCACTTCAGGCTTGTGGAAGACCAGGGCATGTCCCTGACTGTGACCATAAACCATGTGAATTGTGTTATATTCTTTGTGGATGATTGAAAGGCTGTTGTCTGATTTGTGACTGAACATCGTGGCTTGTGTTCCTGTGGCTACTGTGAATGACAGATCTATCAGTCTTTTAGTTGTTGATATAGCACTGATAAAGTGAGAGATGATAGCAGTGAGTGGGTTTATTATATCTCTCTCTTCTGATCATTGATGAATGTGTATCCACCCTTTATTCTTGAGGTTTCTAACCTATTATATCTCATATAAAGGGTAAATGCTGTGGTCATGAGCAAGACTTCAAACAGGATGTATCTGTAAGGGTCAGACATTGGCCAAAACTGATACAAACCATACACGATATGGCCAAAAGTATGTGGACACTACACTACACTTTAGATACTCAACACTTAACTCTTGACACTCTACATTCGTCTTTCAGCACTCTATGCTCTACATTTGACTCTTGACACTACACTATACTCTCACTACTCGACTCTCAACACTTGACTCTCGACTCTCAGCACTCGACTCTTAACACTCTTAGCTCTACACTCGACTCTCGACACTCAACTCTCCACACTCTACATTCAACCCTCAACACTCTATACTCGACTCCACACTATGCTCTACACTTGAGTCTTGCCACTTAACTTTCAAAACTCTACATTCGACTCTAATCTCTCAACACTCTTATCGACTCTCAACTCTCGACATGCTACACTCAACTCTCGACACTCTACACTCAACTCTCGACACGCTACACTCAACTCTCGACACGCTACACTCAACTCTCGACACTCTACACTCAACTCTCGACACTCTACACTCAACTCTCGACACGCTACACTCAACTCTCGACACTCTACACTCAACTCTCGACACGCTACACTCAACTCTCGACACTCTACACTCAACTCTCGACACTCTACACTCAACTCTCGACACGCTACACTCAACTCTCGACACTCTACACTCAACTCTCGACACGCTACACTCAACTCTCGACACTCTACACTCAACTCTCGACACTCTACACTCAACTCTCGACACGCTACACTCAACTCTCGACACTCTACACTCAACTCTCGACACGCTACACTCAACTCTCGACACTCTACACTCAACTCTCGACACGCTACACTCAACTCTCGACACTCTACACTCAACTCTCGACACGCTATACTCAACTCTCGACACGCTACACTCAACTCTCGACACTCTACACTCAACTCTCGACACTCTACACTCAACTCTCGACACGCTATACTCAACTCTCGACACGCTACACTCAACTCTCGACACGCTACACTCAACTCTCGACACTCTACACTCAACTCTCGACACGCTACACTCAACTCTCGACACGCTACACTCAACTCTCGACACTCTACACTCAACTCTCGACACTCTACACTCAACTCTCGACACGCTACACTCAACTCTCGACACGCTACACTCAACTCTCGACACTCTACACTCAACTCTCGACAATCTACACTCAGCTCTCAACACTCTACCCTCGACACTCAACTCTCAACTCTCGACTTTCAACTCTTACTCTCAACACTCAACTCTCTGCTCTGAACACTCAACTCTCAACACTGTACACTCAACTCTTGATAGTCAAATCAAGTCAAGATTATCATTTACACAGTATGCCAGGACATATGTACATCGAAATGCTTGTGGCGAGGGTAGCGTAAGTCAAGTCAAGTCAAGTGGGTTTTTATTGTCATTCCTCTGTATAGCTTGTATATATTTCTACAGGACCGTGGTGCAACACATAACAGTACGCAAGACTAGATAAAGTGCAATACACAACAGTGTGAGAGGAGTGCAGAACAATAAATACAAAGGGAACTAAAAATACAGAATATGGGCTGTAAACTGTAAACTATTGGTAGTGTAGCAGTAATAGGTACACCTGTAGCAGCAATGTGCTTAGCATTCCATAAAGTGTCAGATGCAGCTTTGTAAAGTGCAGGTGTGCCGTGTTATTTAGTTGTACTGGGTTAGGTGTTTGACTAGCCCAGGTGAGCGTTGGGAGGCAGTAGGGTGTTGAGTGATTTGACTGCCTCAGGGAAGAAACTGTTGCAGAGTCTGCTGCTGGTGGCATGGATGCTCCTGTGCCTTCAGCCAGATGGCAAGAGGGTGAAGAGTCCATGCGATGGGTGAGAGGGGTCATCCGGAGAAGTTGATGTATGTGGTGTCGATGGTAGATAGAGAGACCCCGATGATCTTTTCAGCTGTTCTCACAATTCACTGTAGAGTCGTGCGGTCGTAGTCTGTGCAGTTCTTGTACCACATGGTGAGACAGCTGGTCAGGACACTCTCTATGAAGGTGAAGAAGAAGGTGGTGAGGATTGGAGGGGGGAGTTTGGTTGTCTTCACCCTCTGCAGGAAGTGGAGGCACTGCTGGACCTTCTTGGCTAGGCAGGTGGTGTTGAGAGTCTGGGAGAGGTCTTCAGTCATGTGCACACCAAGAAACTTGGAGCTTTTGACTCTCTCTACTCATGTAAGAGAACATGATACACACACATGCATGCACACACACACACATGCATACACACAGGGCAAGAGCATACACAAGTAAGTACAGTAACAAAGTACAATATATGCTACAACATATAGAGAAAAAATACAGCACAGATTGTTGCACTAAAGTAGTGTAAAGTGTCCAAATGTAAAGAATCCAAGTGGCAGAGGGGGAGCAGGGGGAAAAACAAGTGAAAAGTGTGTCAAGTGACTTGGTGATATTTGGGAAGCAGACGACCTGTCTGCAGGCTGTTTAGGAGCCTGTGAGCCAGTTTGTCCATGACTGGTAGATGTCCTGGTAGAGTTCTGCTGTTCTCACCACTCTCTGGAGAGCCTTGCGGTTGTGTGGGGAGCAACCGCCATAGCTTACAGTGATGCGCCCAGTCAGGATGCTCTCTGTGATAAAGCAGTAGAAGCTGGTGAGGGTTTTTGTGTTCAGTCCAAACTACTTCAGCTTCTGCAGAAAGTAGAACCTCAGTCTACGCTCAACTCTCACCTCTCAACTCTTTTGGTCTATACTCAAGAGTCAACTCTCAAAACTCAACTCTGGACATTCTACACTTAACTCTTGCCAGTCTGCACTCGACTCTCAACACTTTACGCTCGACTCTCATCATTCTCGACATTCTACATTCGTCTATCTACACTTGACTCTCTACATTCAACTTTCTAACCTCAATTCTTGACATTTGACGTTCAACTATCCACACTCAAATATCAACACTACGCTATACTCTCAATATTCAACACTCAACATTCAACTCAATTTTTAGAGCCTAATAATATCATTTTTATTATCTTACAGTAAAAAAAAGAATTGTCTGTACCTGTGTGTGTGTGTGTGTCAGTCACCAGATCAATAACAGTACACTAGAATCTGCTGAGTGTGCTGATTGCAGAGATCCTAAGCTAACCCTGGTTCATGATTTTGCCTGCCGGAGTCTCTCCACTTTCTTATGACCATTATTTTTATTTTTATTTGCATTAATTGTTTTTCCTTTCTCTCAAGTTTCTTTCCCTCTTTCTTCCCTTCTTTTTGTTAGTTCTCTCTCCCTCTCAGTAGACTGGTATTTACAGATAGTACCCCTCATTTCTTTGTGAGTAGAATCGCATTACGCTGAAAAGCTCTGATTGATTCTTCTTGACTACAGTAATGTTTTCCTCATTTAAGCTGAAATCTGCCGAGATCGTCCAAATCCTGAGTGCCTGCTGAACCCTGGCCAGGAACATGTCATGCTTAATGGACATGTTTCAGAAGTGCTGAGACAGAAAGAGACAGGATGGGAAAGAAAAAGATACGAGACTTTGCTTTTCAGCCTTTACGTTTTATTATTAAGCCTTTTAACCCCTCAGTGCTCAGCTCTATACTTGCTATTGTCTTTTCTTTTCGCATGCACAAAGTTTGACAAGATGTAATTCCTTCTTCTAGAAAACAACCTAATCACTGGTGCAATGCACAAATGAAGCCAACCATTTGGAGTAAAGGCTTGGTCTGGGAAGGGATCTGTCTTGCTTTCATTTGGACTCAATCTTCACTTGGCCTCTACCCCTTTAAAACTCGGATTTGACTCAGTCTCTGCTAGTCCTGGTTTTGGACTTGACAATGGTGGTCTAGATTATGGCCCTCCGAACAACCAATACGTGACTTTGCCTTAAACATTTTGATAAAAATGTAAAAATCCTTGAATCATGTTTTGGTCATTACACTGTCTCTAGACTCTGATGGGGTTAAAAGCCTTTTCCCAGAATCCCTCACCAACAGGCACCTGGAGCTCTAATGATGCTCTGAGCAAAAAGCACAAACAGCATTCCAGTTCCAGGAAAGTGTGAGAGCAGGATGTGTTGTTCTCTCTCTCTCTCTCTCTCTCTCTCTCTCTCTCTCGCGCTGTGCGTGTGTGTGTGTGTGCACGTGTGTGTGAGTGAGTGCAGGCTCCTTCTCCATCAGGCGTAATCACAACGCCTTATTGATATCGATTGGGGGAAAATGACGCGCTGCCAAAAAGGCCATTTTTCTGCACTGAGCACTTCCTACTGACCAACAAGTTGAGAGACGCAGAGCAGCACCATCTCTCCCTCTTTAACTGCTCTCTCTTTTATTCTCTCACTCACTCCCTTCTTCTGTCTATCTCTTCATCTATATCCCCCTCTGTTTGTCTATAGATGTGTATCTCACGCTTTCTATCTTTCTTTCAAGCTCTAAGTCTGTCTCTTCCTCTCTTTCAAATTAATGACAATATTTTTTTAATTCATATGTATCGTTAAACATAAATAAATAATTAAGTTAGAAAGACAGAAAGTTAAAAAACAAAAGAAAAGCAAGAACAAAAGAAACAAAAATAATGTTAGAAAGAAAGAAAGAAAGAAAGAAAGAAAGAAAATTCATCATTCTCTAATTCTGGCTTTTGAACATTACTGATAGTGTATTCATGATAACACTGACATAAATAATGTTACTGAAAGGGAATCTTAATGTCCACTGTTACCGAAGTATAGCAAGAACTATAAATACACACACACACACACACACACACACTTTCACTGTGTCCTCAATCCTGTACTTTACACTCATTCCGAACTATATTGGTCAGCTTCTCGGCCTGGATTCACAAGTTTTATCCTGTATGTAACACATTTTCAAGTTTTGAATGAATAAATCAGTGCTGAACGGCGAATGCAAGAATAATTTCTAGGACTTTGAGAGCATTTTGTGTGAACGTAAACGCATTCATTGTGAACGGGAGAACATTTTGTGTGAATGTAAATGTATTCATTGTGAGCGTGAGAGCATTTTGTGTGAATGTAAACATTTTCATCGTGAACGTGAGAGCATTTTGTGTGAAAGCGATAGGGTTTTCTATTAATGTAAAAAAGTGAAAGTGAGAGCATTCATTGTGAACGTGAGAGCATTTTGTGTGAATGTGAACGTATTCATTGTGAGCGTGAGAGCATTTTGTGTGAATGTAAACGTATTCATTGTGAGCGTGAGAGCATTTTGTGTGAATGTAAACGTATTCATTGTGAGCGTGAGAGCATTTTGTGTGAATGTAAACGTATTCATTGTGAACGTGAGAGAATGTTGTGTGAATGTAAACGTATTCATTGTGAACGTGAGAGAATGTTGTGTGAATGTAAACGTATTCATTGTGAACGTGAGAGAATGTTGTGTGAATGTAAACGTATTCATTGTGAACGTGAGAGCATTTTGTGTGAAAGCGATAAGGTTTTCTATGAATGTAAAAAAGTGAAAGTGAGAGCATTCAGTGTGTATGTTTGAGCATTTTATGTGAATGCAAGACAATTTTTGTGTATCTGAAAGTGTATGTGAGTGTAAATATTAAAGCATTTTCTCTGTTATGGCATTTTATTTGAATGCAAGAACATTGTGTGTAAATGTAAGAGCCTTTTGCGTAAACGCACTACATTTTTGCGAATTTGAGAGCATTTTGTTTGGATGTTAGAGCAGTTTGTGTCCGTAAAAGTGTTTTGTGTGATCATGGTATATGAATGAGAGCATCTGCCGTGAATGGAGATACATTGCATGTGAATGTATGTGTATTCTGTGTGAATGTGAGAGCACTTTGTGTGAATTCCAGTGCATTTTGTGAGAACATGAAAACATTTTGTGAATCTAAGATGATTTTGTGTGTATGTGAATGTTTTGTGTAAATGTAAGAGTATTTTATTTGAATGTGAATTTGTGTGAATGTGGGAGCGTTTTCTGTGTAAGTCAGCATTTTTGTGTGAATGTGAGATCATTTCCTTTGGTTATGAAGAAAATATGTGTGTGTGTGTGTGTGTGTGTGTGTGGTAAACTTTGAATAACAGCTCAAGCAGTGTGTGTTCATTTGTGGAAAACAGTCTGCACCTCTACGGCATAAACAAACCGCAGTGTTTTGCTTTTCGCCACGGGCACTGCGGGAGGCGGATTTGGCAGCACTTCTCTCTCTGTGTCTCTTGTCAGCCAAAACATTTCACACCATCCATGAGTCGCTGGAGCGTTTCGGGGGGTTATTATAATTTCATGTGCTGCACTTGGGCTGATAGATCCAGCAGAGATAGTGTGTGTGTTTGGCCGTGTGTGAGAATGTGAGAGTGTGGATCAGTAAAACTGTCGCAGTGATAGAGGCTCTGCTGTGTTAGGAGAAGATCAGCGTTCATCCTCGTCGAAGCCGTCCAACACACACTGACACACTGAGTGGATTAGTGCAGGGACACAGAGGCAGCTCATGTCTGTTAGTGTGTGTGTGCTTCTGGGTTAAGGATCTTTAGGTACTTTTACTTTCCTTCCCTTCACATACATCTCCTCTGTAATTTCTCTCTCATCTCTCAATCTCTCTCTCTATAAACACTCTCAGTGTTAATTGAAAAGGAATTTCAAGTAGTTCATACCAGAATGCTGTTGAATCCCGGATTGTGATTGGTCAGAAGGGGTTGATTAATTTTTTATAACAGCAGCTCTGACATTAGTGCAGCAACAAATCACAGGATTATATTAATGCACTCATTCTAATATGTTATCATTTCTATAACAGCTCATTCATAACTAAGGAGTAAAAAAACCTTTGTAATTGTTGATAGAGTGAAGTTTTCTGTAAGGTGATGTTTATGTATGTAACATTTATGGAAGGAGTCTCCAGTGTCAGCTCTTTGTAACAGTCAGAGGTAAAGCCTTAAGTTTTCTGTCAGCAGGGAAACTCAACAAACTGATAAAGAAGGCTGGCTCTGTCCTGGGATGCTCCCTGGACAGTTTGGATGTGGTCGTGGAAAGGAGGCCACTAAACAAACTGGTGTCCATCCTGGACAGTGTATCACATCTCCTCCATGACGTATTGGTCAAACAGCGGCACTCCTTCAGCAACAGACTCATTCAGCTCCGCTGTAGCAAGGAACGGTACAGGAGGTTATTTTTACCAACAGCGATCACCCTGTACAGCAGTTCATCACTGTGCTAGGACACTGTTGTGCATTAGAGCCTATTCCTTGAATAAGTTCATCAGATATCTGTTTGGATTTTTGCCCTTGGTGGCATTCTGTTTTCTGCGCTGCCGCTATCTCACTATATAACTGCACTATACAACTTACTGTAGACGCTCTGCTGATCATATCAACTTTGCTGCATATCTGCAGTTACTACTTTCACTGTCACTTAGATTTACTCAGAGGAGTTATATTTAGTTATAATTTCCAGTTATATTTACTTTATTTTGCTACTATTTCTAATCTAAATGTATATACTTATTTTATTACTGTTGATTATTTCTTACTGCAAACACTCTTCTTTTTCTGCTGCTCCTGTAATGTGTGAATTTCCCTCTTCTGGGATTAATAAAGTGATCTAGCTGTCTATCTTCAGGACACAGGAGTTTACACATTGCAGTTCCTCTATAACATGACAAGCTGCATTTTTATGAGAGAAAAAAAAGAGAGGCTGGTGAGGGAAGGACTGTTTATAGCTGCTATAACATAAGTGAGACCAGGAGCCAACCTGTTTCATAGACAGTCCACAACAATAAATGTAACTATAAATTGATTTTTTTTTAAAAAAGCATGCCAAATAAATTTTAAAAATGATCATTGTAATCATTGGCATATTTCTGTGGTGTAAGAGGAATAAAACACAGCAGGATGTGCTCTTATAGGAAAATAGTCACTGTCTGAATGCACTTTTGGACAGATTTAGTAATTTTCTATTCATAGTAGCGTTCTTAGCATTATTGTATAGAGCTACATGAATGGTAATACATTTCGATTTTTTTTTATTTCTTTTTTTAGTTTAATTAAATAAAAGTATTTTTTTAAATGATTAAAGTTGTTTTTAATATGAATATGTAAATCTATGCAGAAATGTATTTTTAAGTCGACACATGCACACAGAAAAAAAAAATATTATAATTTCTCTCTCTCTCTCTTTCTCTCGCTCTCTCTCTCTCGCTCTCTCTCTCTCTCCCTCCCTGCCTCCCATCCTCCTCCCCCGGAGGCTCCCTGTTCGACTCCTTGCTATATCACACAGACGGCACACACAGATGTTTAGGATATAGTGTTGAGTTTTATGCGTTCGCATGTCGTGCGTTTCAAACCCCGGAGGAAATGAACTCTTCCTTTCTTTAAGCCATAAAGCCCTTTCCGAGCGGAACATGTGGAGACATTTCACTAATAGCTCTGTGTGTGTGTGTGTGTGTGTGTGTGTGCGTTTTCTGTAAAAACCCTCCTCCATTAGCTCCTATAGGCTACTGAGCTGTGACTCACTTCATTTTCCTCCTATAAACCCCTGCGCTGGTGGGACTGCAGGCCGGAGCTGGAGGCAGTCTCAGTGAGTGTCGGGAGAGCGAGAGTGAAAACCCTGAGCAGCCAGAACGCCGTTTATTCCTCAAGGCTCTGTGCACATGAACACCTCGGTAGTGCAGGCAGGGGAAACGTTTGGAGAGGAAAAGTGCAGAAGGGCTTCCTGGGGTGTTGAGTGACACATGGGTGCCTTATTTCCTGCTGATAGTCTTCATCTGTCTCTCTGTCTATCTTTATCTCTCCCTCTCCCTATCTGTCTGTGTGTAAGAGTTAGAGAGAAAGAAAGTTACAAATATGTAAGGGTTAGGGAGAAAGAAAGAAAGAAAGAAAGAAAGAAAGAAAGAAAGAAAAAGTTACAAATATGTAAGGGTTAGGAAGGAAGGAAGGAAGGAAGGAAGATTTTCAACACATGGGAATGTGCTGTTATAGGAAAATAGTCACCTTCATGATGGTCACAGTAACTCAGCTTCATCACACCCCCCTGTTGTTGATTACTTTCCTTTAACAGCACTACATGGAGAGTGTTATTTCTTACTTACAGGCACTACTAAACTATACAGTGTCTCTGTGAGCTCTCCGTATAATAACAAAAACGTTTCAGCTTCAGATTATCTGGGTGTTTTCACAATACTAATAAATATTCCTACAACATTATAGCTACAGGAATTTTATGTCTAACTGGAACATTGTGTGTTTAACGTTCTGTAACTGTACAGAAACATTCTGAAGTCCAGCATATTTGCAGGAATGTTATATTTCTGTAATGATACAGCTGAGCATTTCTGAATGAAACATGAACTGGTGTCTGAGGAAACAATACTTTACCCAGAACATCTCTTGATCAAGGTCCAGAAACCCACTGATCATGTTCTGCACTGAGCGATCGATTTCCTCTCATCCTTCTGGTTCAGACGACTCTTTAATTGTGAGATGATTGACATGTATGTGAACGCCCATTTTATCCTCCTGTTCATCATTCTTTACCCAAAATCCTCTACTTTCCACACCTATAACCTTTATTAAGCCCATCATTCCACACATACGGGACACACAGTTAAAACAAGCAAGGAAGAAAAAACAGGTCAAGAGAAGCTCCTGACAGTTGACCATCGCATCGCCACCCCACGCCACCCCACGCCACGCCACCCCGGTCTCCCTGACGCATTGGTATGCTCCACACGCCTCTCCTCCTTAATGAAATATTCACGGGTCAGTGCATGCGTGAGGAATGACGGGGGTCAGTCAATTGCTTTTCAACGAGTCATTTTCTCCTTCGGATGTTCATTAGATCTCAAGGGCCAGCGATCGAAACGCAGCCATCACAGAAACACACACACACGTATACACACACGTGTCAGGCAGACCACCGTACACCGCTCCCCCTCCTACACATCACTGCTTTCCCCTTTTTTACTATGTAGAGCAGCTCAGCTAGGTTCTCTTCTTCTTTCTTTTCACACCTTCTTCACTTCACTCTGCCGGGTTTCTGTGTGTCCATCAGCTGGAGAATCAGAAATGATGCAGAGAGTAAAGATGAGGAAAAGATTCAAATATTCACTCTTTTTCCAAAATCCTTTCATTTTCCAGGATTTCTCTAATATCATCCACATGGTTTTTCCAAAATTTCCAAGATCCTCGTCATTTGAAGTTAAATTTGAAGTCAGATGAGTGTGTGCAGTTCAGAACATCTTTCATTTCAAGTTCCACTGTGTAAAATCATACTACACAAATTCTACAAAATTGTGTGAGATGGGGTCGGCTCTCTGTCCTGTTTGTTACTGGTGGAAGAGAAGGAGAAAGAGAAAGTGAGAGATAAAAGAAAAAAATGTAGGGAAAAGTGGGCATGAATAAAAAGAAAGAATGAAAATAGCAAGATATGTAGTAAAGACGTAAAGACATAAAGTAAGAACAAAGAAACAGAGTAAGAAAGAAAGCCAGAGAAAGAAAGGGAGACATTGATGAACTGTGGAATATTCAGATTCTTCAGATGTCCATTCTCTCATGTCCACACACACACACACACACACACACACACACACTTTCTCCATGTCATTTGGAGTGACAGCTTGCTCGCACACACAAAGCTCTGAAAAGCTGTTACTATAGAAACAATAACGTATTAGAAGGAGTGCATTAATATAATCCTGTTATTTGCAGCTGCACTACTGTCAGAGGCGCTGTTCTAGAAAATTAATCACACCTTCTCACCAATCATCCCTCTCTCCCTCCGTTCATTTACCCTCTCTCTCTCCGTTCATTTACCCTCTCTCCCTCCGTTCATTTACCCGCTCTCCCTCTGTTCATTTACCCTCTCTCCCTCCGTTCATTTACCCTCTCTCCCTCCGTTCATTTACCCTCTCTCTCTCCGTTCATTTACCCTCTCTCCCTCTGTTCATTTACCCTCTCTCCCTCTGTTCATTTACCCTCTCTCCCTCCGTTCATTTACCCTCTCTCCCTCCGTTCATTTACCCTCTCTCCCTCCGTTCATTTACCCTCTCTCCCTCCGTTCATTTACCCTCTCTCCCTCCGTTCATTTACCCTCTCTCCCTCCGTTCATTTACCCTCTCTCCCTCTGTTCATTTACCCTCTCTCCCTCCGTTCATTTACCCTCTCTCCCTCCGTTCATTTACCCTCTCTCCCTCCGTTCATTTACCCTCTCTCCATCCGTTCATTTACCCTCTCTCCCTTTGTTCATTTACCCTCTCTCCCTCCGTTCATTTACCCTCTCTCTCTCCGTTCATTTACCCTCTCTCCCTCCGTTCATTTACCCTCTCTCCCTCCGTTCATTTACCCTCTCTCCCTCTGTTCATTTACCCTCTCTCTCTCCATTCATTTACCCTCTCTCCCTCCGTTCATTTACCCTCTCTCCCTCTGTTCATTTACCCTCTCTCCATCCGTTCATTTACCCTCTCTCCCTCTGTTCATTTACCCTCTCTCCCTCCGTTCATTTACCCTCTCTCCCTCCGTTCATTTACCCTCTCTCCCTCCGTTCATTTACCCTCTCTCCCTCCGTTCATTTACCCTCTCTCTCTCCGTTCATTTACCCTCTCTCCCTCCGTTCATTTACCCTCTCTCCCTCCGCTCATTTACCCTCTCTCCCTCCGTTCATTTACCCTCTCTCTCTCCATTCATTTACCCTCTCTCCCTCCGTTCATTTACCCTCTCTCCCTCTGTTCATTTACCCTCTCTCTCTCCATTCATTTACCCTCTCTCCCTCTGTTCATTTACCCTCTCTCCCTCCGTTCATTTACCCTCTCTCCCTCCGTTCATTTACCCTCTCTCCCTCTGTTCATTTACCCTCTCTCCCTCTGTTCATTTACCTGCTCTCTTACCCGCTCTTTCTCCATTCATTTACCCCCCTCCCTCTGTTCATTTACTCACTCTCCCTCCTTTCATTTACCTTCTCTCCCTTTGTTCATTTACCTGCTCTCCCTCCATTCATTTACCCGCTCTCCCTCCTTTCATTTACCTGCTCTCTTACCCTCTCTCCCTCCATTCATTTACCCTCTCTCCCTCCGTTCATTTACCCCCCTCCCTCTGTTCATTTACCTTCTCTCCCTTTGTTCATTTACCCGCTCTCCCTCCTTTCATTTACCTGCTCTCTTACCCGCTCTCCCTCCATTCATTTACCCTCTCTCCTTCCGTTCATTTACCTGCTCTCCCTCCATTCATTTACCCACTCTCCCTCCTTTCATTTACCTGCTCTCCCTCCATTCATTTATCCTCTCTCCCTCCTTTCATTTACCTGCTCTCTTACCCGCTCTCCCTCCATTCATTTACCCGCTCTCCCTCCTTTCATTTACCTGCTCTCTTACCCGCTCTCCCTCCATTCATTTACCCGCTCTCCCTCCATTCATTTACCCGCTCTCCCTCCGTTCATTTACGGCTCTCCTAAGCCGCGTACCCGTTTGTCCCAAGCTTTGGTGAATTATGACCCGTACGGTGCTCATAATCACGCTTAATAAGCTTCCTTATTAATGAGTAGAAGAACACACATCATTAGTACTCTTAATATCCCCCATCTCTCTCTCTATCTCTTTCCCTCTCTCTCTCAGTCTCTCTCCCTGTCTCTCTCTCCCTCTGTCTCTGTGGACTGGAGGGAGAAGAGAAACAGAAGTGTGAGGGAAAGGGGCGAGTGTAGTGAATAGAGAAGCGGGCTGATGGGCCGTGGTGAGTGTGAGTGTGACGTATCGTTCAGCTCTTCATGAGAGGAATTAGTGTGTGATTAAAGAAGTGCGGGAGAAAGGAAACATTAACGCTCAACACATGAGTCATTATCAAATCAAGACTACATGCGCATTTCCTGAGGAAAACCTGTACCGAGAATAAAAAGAAAACAAAAATGGGTCAAGATTTATACAAGGTACATTTTTACAACACTCCATCAGGTTAATGCAATTATTTTAAGGGATTTCTACATTTGTGGGTTCTGTGAAGAAAAAGCATGAGAAATTAGAACTCTTTATAGAAGTCACATGTGTGTTTCAGACTCTGTCTCATGTTTCAGACACACACACACACTTTTATGTCTGTAGTTGATGGGATCAACACAGTGACACAAAGCCAACGCCCCCTTAAACAATTTCCCTTAAGGGAAGCAGGTCTGTTGTCTCCACAATGTGCTTTGCTCCCATGAGGTTGGCGTTGTGAGCAGGATGCGTTTTTCTCTCCACCCTTGCTGTGTTTCTCTGTAATGAGTAAGTTAGTGAAGTAGATGTAATTAATCAGATGCCTGTCTGAACCCAAGCACTCGGGAACAAACAGAGAATTCACGTCCAACAGTTCGAGCTAATTAAGTCCAGCAAGGCACGGATGGAAGGAAGAGTGGAAAGACATTGTCATGAATAGTGTTTGCTTCCTTAAGTGAATAGGCAGTAAGGGTGTTTTCACACTTAGCGCAAATATTCAAGTTTGGGGCAGGAACCTGTAATCACAGTTTTGCTTTCACAAGCCGTGGATCGATTGTGCAATTCCATTTCACTTTTGTGCATGCATAGCAGACACTAGGTTCTTCCTTTTGCTGCTTTTTATTATTTTCCTGTGGTACCAACACTCATGGTGAAGAACAGCACTTTATGGATGCAACGTGCAGGAATACCTGCAAACGAGGAGCCATTCTCTGATAAGAAGATTGAGGTAGCAAGCCCCAGACCAACATTTTCAAAAGGCACAACATTTTCAAAAGGACGGGTTCTCTGGAGCGCTCCCAAGATCACAAACAGCTTTCACACTTCACCAAATGTTCAGATGTTTCTGGAAAAAACTCTCCTGTGAAAATGGTCTTAGATTCCAGGATACCATGGCATTGATAGGAAGTGGGTAGGAAAGTAGAGAAAGAAGCGAGATAAAAGCTTTTCCAGCTAGTGTTATTTTCTGGCTAGGAACTGATGAACCCCAGCTTAAATATGCATGAAATTTGGGACTTTGGGACTCTCTCTTTCTCTTTCTCTCCATGTCTAACTTCTTTTCCTCTTCCTGAAACTCTAAGCTCTATTTACCCCAAGCACTGTAGCGTTAAAACCACTCTGACTCTTCGTTAGCATTTTTTAAACTTTGTCTCATTTTCCTCCTGTGGCTAACTGACCTTTGGCCTTTTTGCTGCCATTTCTACCCCAGAGAGTCCCTTCTGTTCTTTATCTTTATAAATTCATGGTTTCAACTTTAAAACCCAGAACAAAAGCTACTGAAATAGAGCCTTAGTTGCTCATTAGTATTGCTGTGTTTAAGTTTATTAGTGGAAAGCACAGGATTTTAAGAGCTGCACTGAGAACTATACTGTCAATAGAGTTTCTTAATTTTTCATAGTTTTTTAATATTTTCTGTAATTCTGTATTTACTGTACTTCACCTAGGTGAAAACAACACTGCTATATACACCAAGGTTGTAAAGAAGAGTTATTTGTGTTACCATAACCTTTCTGTCAGCTATGTATTGTCATACCTAAGTATAATGTGCAGATCTTTTGAAAGATCAATGTGCCATAAAAAATAAATTTTGGTTCATATGATAATTATTGTCTCTGGATTAAAATCTCCTCCATGTGCACCAACAACGTCAAGCAAGTACAAATGGGCTTAAGTTCAAGGTCAGAATCACATGAAATTGAGAAACACCTCTGTCTTCATCAAACTCTGCCCCATATGAGCAAAAGCCCATGTAATTCTCAGAATAGTGCTTAGGTCAGTAGTTATGAGTGAGGTCTGTATAACGATATGTGCTATTTCATTATTAAACCCTTACTATGTGCATGTAACTCAACTCGGAATATGGCTCACAGTGTCTATGATTTTACTAACAAATCAAGGCTTTCCATCTCCGCAGGTGGTTTAAGCTGAAACAGCATAATAAAGCAGTGTTTATTAGCCAAGCTGAAAACTGGGAGAGGCGTTTGATCTCGGTGCATGTACCCACCCACTCTACTAATGCCTGCTAACTTGAGACAGGGGCAAGGCGTCCCCTCAAACAGCTAAATCTTCAGAGCGAGAGACAGAAAGTAAGGCCCAAGGGAGAGAGAAAGAGAGTGATAGGATGAACATGAGAGGGAAGATAATGTGTATCTGTGTGAAAGAGAGAGAAGAGGGATAATGGAGAGTGAAAGAGAGAGAGAGTGAGATGGGATCGATGTTCATTTGGGAGTGGGCATTCCCTGCGGTCTCATACATGGAGGTGGAGTTTTACCCGATCAAATAGTTTTCCCATCGATGGGTTAGACAAATCGCCTCTCAGAGAGCCACCTGTCAGTCATAACCTCACTCAGACGGCTGGTCACACTGATGACGGCTTACAGTAATAACAGCTGTATTAATAACCAAGTAAGATTTGGTCTAATACAACAACACTAAAGAATGCTGAGGGACAGATGAGTGAATGTGCAAATATACAGTAACTCTGCAGCTCACACTAGCGTATATTTTTCTAGGTACTTTAGTAGTTGTGGTTCTTTAAAATGCTGCATGGTGGTGGTGCAGTGGATATATCCTTATTAAAAAAGGGCACAAAAACAAAAAGGTTTTGTTGTTGCTGGGTTGGTATCCTCCAAGGTACATCTTTTTTCACCAGTAAATAGGAATGAAAGTTATTAAGGGTATGTCATTGGACCTCGCTACATGCACCCTTTCAGGCAAAAAAAAATACGAATTTAAAGTACAACATATGTATCCTTGGTAGTACCACCTAAGCGTCTGAGAGTGTAGCATTGCTGTATCTCAGCTCCAGGGTCTCCGCTGATGGGTTACTTCTGGGTTCTCTGGTTTTCTTTCCACCTCCCAAAAATATGCCTGTGGTTGGATTGTTGACTCTAAATTACACCTAGATGTTTATGTATGTCTCATCCTGGGTGTATTTCCAACTCACATACAGTGATTCCATGATAGGATCCAGAGCACTGATTAAGTCAAACAAGAAGTGAAGTTCAGAACTAATTATTATGCGCTCTGTGAACCCTACACTGTCAAAATAAAAGGTGATGTAGAGGTGCATTGTGTTCCCCAAGGTATACCAATGTAAATGTACCCTCAAAGGTACTGTAGTTGTCCTTATGATCCGATTATGTACTATAATGATGTTCCTTTAAAACTGTGCACCTCTAACTTTGCTTTCTTTAATATGCTGAAAAAAAGACATGTTGGGGAAGTATGGTCAACAGGCCACTTTTGTGTATTGGGAATGTGTAAATGCAACATGAGCTCTACAACTTGTCAGATATTCAGACCCTTTTCACGGCCAGTCCATCCCCATTGGGGCAAAGAGTTTGTCATCCACATCATAGATATGAGATCTTTGACAAGAAAGCCCTCGACGATTCACGTTTGTCTGACGAGTTTTCTTTTCTGCCACTTTCATATTAACATTGGGGTTTGAAAGCACACACCGGTATTTTGTGAAGAAGGGCATGTTGTGTTTTGTCAAGAAGTCTGATTTTCACCACCATGCACCACCGCTTTCCTCTCTTTCGTGGCTTCCGAAAAGGGTTGAAATAAAAGTTAAACACACTGGAGAGAAGTTGTGACCTTGATGCAAGTGTTACAGGATGGCATATTGGAGACAATGAGGAAAGACTACAAAATCATTCTTCATGAAAGCTTATGAGGCCAGAAAGGCGTAGGAAGGGACTGCGAGCGGGAAACTAATGTCAAGCACAGAGACAGAGAATGTGTCATGAGAGATCATGGGACACTGAAAGCTGCAAGCGTGCAATGAATGTAATGAGATAGATGAACAGAGTGTGATAAAGAGGAAAGAGAGGGATTCTGTAAATCTGAGAAGAATGTTGAGCTAGGGGCTGGTTCATCTGAGTTCAGTAGTGTGCTATTCAGATTGCGGTATGAACCCTCTTTCTCTGGTTGTTAATCAGGGAGAGCTGTGGCATTTTGCTTATGTGTGTTTTGTCAGTAGACCTTAAATCACAGGTGTCAATATGGCCAGCTGCCTTATTCCATTTGCCCAGAGTGAATTTGCAAGAAGAAAAATGTGTATCGGCCTGTAGTGCACTATTATCCCAAAAGAAAGAGCCTGAAACGAATGCAGTAGGGAGCATGTGTTCATGTTTTACAGTGTGCTTGTGGATTGAAACTCAATACGTGCTGATCTGCTGTTAATTATATGATAGCCTCCACTTGCTTAATTGCATCACCCAGTGTAGTGACCTATAAAAATTTTGAAAAAGGAAGTTGATGGACAGCAAAAACAGGAAAGGTGGAAGATTACGTTTCTTAGCAAGTGTGTTCTCTGGGAATATAAACCTGTTTGATTTCTTCTTTACTGCCATAGTGAGGTATGAACAAATAAAGTTTTCATCATTATGAAACAAAAATAAAATATGGTATGGATTTGAGAATATTTGCATTTATAATATGATAAAAACATATTGCCTTTGATCCTTCAGGGGCTCACAAAAATGCCTTACCTCAGTTGGCTAGTGATTTGTTTTTCAAATTATTATTTTTGATTGAGTTAACCACCACCTCCTATGATTCCCTTCTGTTTCTGAACTGATCAAAATTCCCGTATGCAAGTTTCAAATTGCTAACAAGCCCAATGAGTGTGCGCAAACGATTAGTTAAAAAAAAAAAAGACACACTGATGGGTTAACGAGTTGGTCTTCTCAACATTAACACTTCCAGGAAAGAGAGAGGAAGCAGCAACAAACATCATGTAGAGAAGAGAGATAAAATGCATTTATCCCCCCACCCTTCTCACCACTGTGTCTCCCCACACATTCTCTCCGGAAGGAAATGGAGGCCACTTTATCTATTTATTGTATGTGTTCTTGTTCCTCACCAGCTGTGAGCTGCTTGAAAGAATTACACGTCCGTCTCGGCCTATGTGGATCTAGAAATTAGATTTAAGAGATGCATGGAACGTGTTATTAGATTGTGTGGTGATAGTGTCTCACCACCCTCCCATCTTGTTCAAGGGATATTAAGAGCTCGTGTGTATCCCCATCGTGTGGAGTTATCGCTCCATCGACACACAGTATCTCGGGGCTCTGTGTGTGTGTGGTGGGACGAGAGCATACCCTCCTGTATTGGCCCTTGCCTGATTTCATGATGTGCATCACTGGAAAACATCCATTATTTCTATATCACAAGTCATGTACAGTGTTCACATTTTGCCCCACTTCCTATCACACTCTGTTCTTCACTCAACCCAGGGGTCAGAAGCACAGGGGCAGTATATCATCCATCATCTACTGCCAAGATATATATATATATATATATATATATGAGAGAGGGAGAGAGAGAAAGAGAAAGAGAGGAAAGAGAGAAAGAAGGGGAAAGGGGAGAAAGATCACAAGGATAGAGGAGGAGAAGACACAGTAGACATTGTATCAGAAGTCCATTTCACAGTCGAACAGCTGTTGAGATGATCAAACAATCTCATAAGAATCAAAGCCAACACTTGGAGAGTCGGTGAGGTAAGCTCATCTAAAAGCTCTCCTAAAAGCTAATGAGATTCCCTATGGTGTAAATCCATTGAGTACTGCTCTTCTTCAGAAACTGTTTTTTTTTTTTACTTCTGATCAAGGCTTTTGCTAATTGTCAGTGAGATTTGCTCTGATCACTGCTTTCTTTTAAAGCGCGGGACATCACTGCTTTAGGGACGCCTTAGCCTAGACAAGTTTGAAAAATCAGTGCATTGAACCACACCATCTATCCAAGCTACTTTTTGTTGTGCTCTTTGAACAGTCTGAGACCAAAGAGAATTTTGTGAGAAATGTAGAGGTCTAGAGATGTTAAGTTGTTTCGCCATCCAACCAATTGGCTTCATCAGTTCTTCAGGACTTGACTAACGTTAAGAAACTGAAAACCTCACTAACATCCATAAACTTTACTGGTACTTCTGAATAAACCCCAGTGGACTTGTTTTCTAGTATTTCTCCTGCACTATCAGGCCAACACTCCAACCTACCTGACACTCCAACCTAACAGTCCTTGCCTTCATTTGTTGATATTTCATTCTCTTTCCAGGGTAACCAAGAGGCGACCAATCCGGTGGACGCAATGGCTCAGTCCTACACTCCAGCACAGTTTCCTCCTCCTCCACAGAATGGTATCCCAGGAGAATTCACCACACCCCACACCCTTCCCACACAGGACTACACAGGACAGAGCCGAGTACCTGAACACACCCTGACTATCTACACACCCACACAGACACACAGCGACCCTGCAAACAGCGACTGCAACACAACAACCATCACCACCAACACAGTGAGTAATGTGGCAATAGCACTAGAAACTAACAGTTAACCAGAAGACATTGGCTTCTTGGACTGAATTCAGAGTCTGCGAATCAAATTCAAAATTTTCGTCAATATTTATTCAGATAGCCCCTGAATGTGCGCCGTTCAGATTATGATGTCCGATCTGATCTGCAAAAGGGATGTGCAGGTTTTCATAGCAACGAGATACTAAATCGAGGTCATGGAATCATAATGTGTGCACAGGATGTTAATTCACTATTTTAATTTGTTGAATTAATAAAATAATGCCAATGTTTTTGTTAATTCAATGCACTCGCTTAGAAAAAAGCATGACCATAGTTTAAATGATAAAATGACTGAACATTCAGCAGATCAATTAAAAGGGACTACGACAGTGGCAACCCAGTAATAACCCGGATACAAAGCTTCAGTGACTCAGACTAATGAGGCAAGGATATCCTGAATCTACAAAACTTCCAAACAAACCCAAAGAACTTTTATTTGGCCTGTAGGATCTGTTTTGGCAGTGAATTGACTTCTTGGCATGTGGTGCAATCATGGGCACATTTCACAAACGTTTTCCTGGCATTATGTACCTCATCACCCTGATTACATTTCATTACCCCTGTTCTAAACCCACGTTTCCAGATGTGTCACCTCTCACTGCTGCATACTAATGGTCATAACCCGACAACAGACAGATCAGCCTCTTTTACTGTTTTTTTTGTTTGTTTCTCCTTTCCACCACACTGTCATTAGCATTATAAAAAATGTGAAAGTTAGCCATGCCGCATCCTTCCTCTATCATTTTACAGCTTTGGTCAAATTTAAAAAGTGCTTACTTTCTCCATGTTTTGAGTTCATTATCCACACTTTATCTGGGAGAAGATTGGAGGTACTGAGTGGGTGCTATGATTGTGATATGGAAGATTTGAGGCTAATTCTTGTCTGCGATATTGGTGTGAAAGGAATAGAGTTACCAGAACAGGCCAATAAATGGCGGTGGAATGGTATTACATGGTCCACTGTCTGAAATAATGAGGGAAGAATCTTCATGTGACATGGATATAATGATATGTCAGAGACAGGATTATTATAATACCCCAGTGTGTGTCATAAGCTGTCATGTCTCCTTATGACGACTCATGGCCAATTACTCATTTGTTTTGAGACAGAGGACATGTAGCTGTTTGTTGAGGTTGCATCACAACCCTCAATGTGTCTGTGTCTCAGGAATTATCCGGCAGGAGAGTTGGGGAGAAGCTGTTGTAAATGTTGGAGACACTTTGGACATTGCAGCAGAACTCACAATTCTATCATTTTTTTTTTCTTTGCATGATCATTGTCACAGTAACAGTTGCTACAGTTGCTGTGATTGAGAAGAAATGTGAAGTTTGGATAAAATGGATAAATGGACTGCTGTAGTGAAGGAGGAATAAAAAACAAGGGGATGTGGTGTTATAGGAAAATAATGAACTTTAGGATGGTAACAGTAACTCTGCTTTACAGGCACTGCACATGTTGCGCTAATTACATTAGTTGGCTAGTAAGATGATCAAATCCGCCAGTTGCTGTTTGTCTTTCTGCAATCACAAACGCTCACTACGTTTGCAGAAAGCACTGAGTGAGCATCACGTTATCGATCCAGCGTGATCTTGACCCTTTCTAATTACACGCAGTGCAACTACAGCAGCGGTTCCTTACAGTTCAGTGAAATCTCTGCGTTCATACGCAGCACAATCAGTGGTGTTTATTACACTCCTGCAGAGTGTCTATGAGCCTGATCTGCCTGTTCGTAGCGCGCACCATGCATTTTGTAACAGTTAATTTAACCCTGATGATTTTAATGTGTAAATGTGATCTTTTTAAGTGATTTCCCAGCGTGAGACACACAGGCTGCTGTGGAGTCAGTCTTTCACTGCAGGAGATGGGGCACTGGAGCTCGTCGTACAGATTATAGCAACTTGATTGCATGCAAAATGTTTAGGAGTTTTTAGGAAATTAAATCATAAGCCAACCTCACTCTAACCTTAAACCATCACTTTACATGCCAGCTGGAGTTAGAATAATGAATCCCTATCAACTATAGAGCCTATTGGTTTGTCGATAACGACAAGAAGAGTTAAATCTAAAAACTAACAGTGCTTTGGTATGGAGAAGACTGTAGAAGACTTTTATTAGCATAAGAAAAGGAAACAATGTACAAGAAGGCTGTATTGTTTCTAAGGGTGTTTTCAAAGCTGGTCCAAATACTGGAGGACTGATTTTGCGGAGAGGCTTATAACTGTTGGTTTGCTATCATATAGAAGAATTCCTTCTGAACCATGAATCGAATGTATAGTTCCAAATATTGCTTTTGTGCATGCAGCATTGCAAATGGTAGGTTATAGCCAATAGGTTTGTTGTTTGATATTTTTATCATTATTTAACATTTTTAGCAGTATTTTCCTACAACACTCAAGTGTTGATGAACAGAGCTTTTTGGATAGCTCGTGTAAGAATACCTTTAAACAAGAAGCCATTCTCATATTCTAAGAAGATAGCCCTGCAGAGAGGTGCATTTTCACAGTGCAAGCAGTCACACCACAAACGTTAGCTAATTACAGCGCTCCCATCCTGTGAAAGTCAGGTTTTATATACCAATAACTATAACAACCTTTCCCCCACCACCGCTAAAGTGGAAACAGGAAGCAACATGACAAGTTGAACGAATCTCGTTACTCGGCATGCAGCACTGAGAACGGATAACTTTGACACCTGCTGTGGACCACACCATGATTCACTCGAAGCAAACACACAAACAAATCTAACTTTGGGCACAAACAGCCCCAAGTCTGGGGAAAAAAAACACATTAAAACATTAGAAACATTAAAATATTATTGGATAAGAAACTTTCTGTTGTAGGGCTCTACAAAGACAGCTCCAAGTAGAACCCCTTTAGGAAGTGAAGAAGCCTTAACTATCTGATAGACACTTGAGGAACCCTTTTGTATGAGTGTTGGACAAACAAGTCCATTTGTACAGAAAGGAAAAAGGGTGAAGATTGTGTCGCAATAAATTGGTTGGGAAATATTTTGGATTAGAAAAACTAGAAGTGCCCACAGTGTATGAGTCACATATCAACACCTACTGACCAATCAGAATCCAGAATTCAGCAGCGCTGTGGAATAAATAGGTTTAGATGGAAATTAATCAGGACAGAGTGGAGTTTCTGTTTATTCTGGTCTGGATTCCTAGGTTCACAGAGTTTACTGGTAACAAGAAGAACAAAAGTAATTTTAGGTTAGGAGGATACTAGCAATTTGTTGAGTTGTGAGGAGTTGGAATGATTCTTGAAAAGTGATTTTGGTTTGGAGAGTGCAGGGCTGGAGAAGAGCTGCAGGGCATCCCTAATGATTCACCCAGCCAAAACAGATTAGGCATACAGCATGGCCTCCTTTCCCACGCTCTAAATCATTCATGCTACACCGTGTTCAATCTCTTCAGCAGAAAGAAATAAAACAGGTAAGGTTTAGCAAAATAGGGCGAGGGGAGGGAGAGAGGTACAGAAATATGGAGACATGAAAAGGAGGATAAAGAATGAAAATGAAGTAGGTAGAGAGTTACAGAGAAAGACAAGCTCCTTTTTACACTCAGTTTTCATCTGCCACTTACAGGAATGAGAAATATATCCAGTTGGAGGAAAAAAAAAACAGCCATGAAAGCTATTTATGTCTTAACTTTTATTAATGCAACTAAACTCAAACCTTTTGCTGATCATTCTTAACAGTACCATATTCACTTCAGTTTAATTCCATTAGATTTGTATAGTGCTGTTAACAATAGGCATTGAATACAGAAATCTGCATGTAGATTTAGATCTCTAATGAACAAGCTAAAGGCAGTAGTGATGAGGAAAAACTCCCTCAGACACATTCAGGAATCTCAAACATTGTATTAATGAAAATGAAAAGGAAGAGAATGAGAAATATAGAGTGTCAGATAAATAGAGCTTCCTAATAGTGATTTTTTACACCAGACATGCATTAATAAACAATACAAGATCAATAAGAAATGTTATGCATAATTATACGGCTAAGAAAGAACACCATTTTGAGTTTGTGACCTTCAGCACTGTACAATAAGCACGATAACACACTTACTATATCTAATAAAAAATAAAAAAAGACAACTGAGCTGACTGAGCTGAGTCTCGCTTTTGACTTACCAAGTCAAACATGACAAAACCGTTAAAAATCTCGAAATAGTCTCAATTCTCTCTCTCCATCTCGCTCTATTTCTCTTCACTTCACAGTTGGAGATAAGTTTGACGTACGATCAGGACTAGAGAGACTCAGACATGTGCAGAAAGATGACGTCTGTATGAATAATAGATATCATATACATCCAGCCTTAGATTGACCGCTGAACTGGAGAGAGGTGGAGTGGATTAAAGAAGCTGCTCGTCTCCATCTCATTGTGGTTTAAGCAAGAAAAGAACACCTTCTCACCATTGTTTTCTTTCATTTTCCTGCTCTGTCCCTCTCGAAGAACTGATATAATGCCTCCATTCCCTCAGTAAATGTTAGACACAAGCTGAGAGTACAATCTCACATCACTATATTGACATTTTATCATAGTATATGTTACTTTATACAACAGTTAGTTCCAGTCCGCTAATTTGATTGGTCGAGCAGCGTTGCAAGAGTGCATGTGTTTCTTATAACCGCGCTGGGATGTTTCCCTGTGTGTATCACTCAGCTCGTCTGTGTCTGCCACATAAAATTCCACTTCCTAGTTACTACAGTAGTGTTAGCGACTCATCAGTGGACATGGCAAAGGATACTTTTCAGGAATATAATTTTTTCCTTAAAATATGAAAGCTTGTCAGATGAAAGGAAGAAGGGAAGCCGATTGTACCGGAAGCACCTTTAACAAGAATGTACAAATCAATGTGAGCTAGCTAGTGACCTAGCTGACATGCTATAAAGGAGGTGTGGCTTCTTTGGGATCTGTTTCCGTTAGCAAAAATGAACAGAATATTCGGCCATATTGTGTCCGAAATGTCAGTTATTTGACATTAATGCCTTGTTTATGCAGTCATGCGTTTATACTGAATATCGGCAAGGCTGGAATTAGCTATTGGCACAGCCGAATCACAGCCGTGCCAATATTCAGTATAACCTGTACTCTTGCTTGTGCAATATTGCGTAAATATAGTATATAAAATTTTGTATTTTTGGGAAAAAATGACTACATTAATAATAAACTATACACTAATCAGAGGGAGAGTTTGGTATATGTGACTCTCAGAGGGCAGCCTAGTCCTAAACTGGCATTTTAAACTACTTTAATGTATCTCTAATAACAATATTGAGTTATGATTGGTCAGAAGGAACAGGAACTAACTCATGGAAGTTAAATTAAGTGTAGCTCTGAATGAATAAAAAGTAAGATATGTTGTACTTTAATAAATAAAAATCAATCATTGGCAAGAGGAAAACCACCACATGACCCTGTAGTTGATTATTTTACAATAACTGAATCCCTCCCTAGTACTGTGATGTAAAAGTGGACGTTGATACATGACTAGAGGAAATCTATCATAAGGAAGTGTTTCAGAAACCTATAAGAGTTGGAGAGAATACAGCTGTAAGAGATGGAAAAAGAAAGAAAAAGAAAGAAAGCAGAATAAGTCCGTCTTGTCCTGGACGTCACTCAGGTTAGCACCTCTGAGTGATCCGTCTCTAGAGAACCTCCTCCAGCCTGTTTTTTAAAAAAAATGGTTTGATCAGCTACATGTTTCATTCTTAATCATGTCCTGGGGCTGAGAAAAGAGAGAGTGAACTCTTATCACTCTATCATCACTCTCTTCTTCTCTCTCTCTCAGCATTTTGTATTTGATTCCATTTCATCTGCAGGCCCGTTGTGCACAAACCCCACAACACAGGAAGAGATAAGACATGCTCTCTCACACACACACACAGAGAGAGAGAGAGAGAGAGAGAGAGAGGGAAAGAAAGAAAGAAGCAAAGGGATAAGGTAAAAGGAACTGTGCATGTGGGCCATTAGAGAGAGAGAGAGAGAGAGAGAGAGATTTGTAGATAGAGAGGGAGTAAGACAGAGAGACAGACAGAAAAAGAGAGAGGGACTTTTTTTATATGAGTGATGGGTAATGATGTGAAATGGCAGTTTTTGAATAATAAGATTGTAGTTTGTAATATTTCAGTTGTTAAGAGCTTCTTGTTTTCTGTTTATCGTGCTTTGCGTCCCTTCCTGAGTGAATTCCTCTCTCACGTCCCCGGGACAGGCTCCAGATCCACCGTGACCCTGATGAGGATAAAGTGATTACAGAAGATGAATGACTGAATGAATGAATAATTATTCTTTTATCGAATCGTATCGTAACTCTTCATTACAGTGTACTGTTACTTTGCGAGGGTGTGTTATGAGCTTGGTGTTTTTGATGAGCAGTAAAAGCACACAGTTTTATAGCTCAGAAATCTGTCAGTGTCAGGAATTAGACAACACTGGGTTTCAACTTAATGTCAAATTATTCAGCAACAATGAACACTGATGATTTGCTCATTGCGTCAACAAGCGATATGTAAAAATGTTACACTCCAAAAAGGGGGAGAGAATATGTTCGAAATCTGTAGTTCGAATCACACACGCAGGACTCGCTGACTCGGAGTCATGTTGCTTTATGACAGACACAAGCATTGTGCGAGTTCACAATTATTGCATACAGCTCGGACCAATAGGGAAAGACTTCTGCTCAAGTGAACCAATCATTAACTCAAGGCTAATTTTTACAGCGAATCCTGATCAATCTGGACCAATCCAACTAAGTAAACAGCATTTTACATGCAGTTATTATTCAATTATTATTATTATATTTTCATTTGCTGTATTGTTACTCTTTTTCTGTGTTACAAAAATGGAAAAAATGCAGCTGATGATAAATGAGCTGTTCAATAATGAGCCTCTGTGTTATGCATTAAAAACATATAATCCTGAATAAGGAGTACACACACACACCCATACACACACTCCCATACACACACACACACACACACACACACAGGCAGGCAGCCGTTCAGTCCGATCACTTAAAATATTGCTTTTTAGGTCACTAACAAGTGAACTTCCTCCAGTGCGTGTGTGTGTGTGTGTGTGTGTGTGTGAGAGAGAGAGAGAGAGAGAGAGAGAGAGAGAGATTCTGAATGGTTATCAGAAGCAGATGTTTGTAGGTGCAGTTGTTGTTTTGGAGGTTGTGATGGAGCAGGTGAAGAGTGTACAGGATGAGTGATGACAGTATGATGACTTGACCATGTAGGTGAACCCACTGTGTGTGTGTGTGTGTGTGTGTGTGTGTGTGCGTGTGTGTGTGTTTATGCCTGTGGGTGTGAACATGTACACTATCAGTATGTGTTGGCAGTCACACTAGGCTGTGAGAGAGAAAGGGAAAAAAAAGATATCATCATCATCCTCATCATCATCATCACACTTAATGGAAACAGCACACATGCTTCAGGCCTCAATTTCTCCTGCTGGTAAGTGTGTGTGTGTGTGTGTGTATGTATGTGTGTGTAACACTACACCTCAATGGTCATTCATTCGGCTGCCAGTGGTTATACATTTCACTATGTTTTGTCTGTAGGTTAGTATTCTACACACGGTGTGTGAGATTTGAGCAGGATGCAGGAGATGTACAGGATAAAATACATAATGGGCTTTAATTAAAGAAATTCCAGGTCAAAGGCAAACAATTCAAAACATCAGGCAAAAACTAAAGTGAAAATAACCAGGCAAAAAAAACAAAAAGAAGAAAACGGCTGAAAAGTCGTACACAAACTGAGAACTGTTTAAGCTGAAGAGGTGATTAGTAAATAAGGCGCAGGTGAGTGTGATTAGTCAGGTGGTGAATGTACAGCGGTAATCAGCAGGGCATTCTGGGAGATGGTGTTCCCTGAGGATGGGACACATTTTCTTTATGGATTCTATATAACTGTAATGTTTTAGAGGATGAGTGTAAAGCCAGAGAAAACTCACACATCTCGGGCATACTGTTCAATTTGTTGATACTGTGACCTTCTGATATGTCATAACTCGAAACTTTATGAAGTTCTTCATTCCTCAGGGTAAAGGTTCCTGCGTAATCCTGTATTAAAACTCTTAAAATAAGCAATACTAACGCAATGAGGCTGTTCACTAAGGGGGTATCTGATATACGGAAACTTCTCTCATTCTCTCCTCAGATCACGTCGGTTCAGTTTGAGTATTTTACTGGCATCACAGATATAATATTACACTTTTATTGACAAAGTCGCATTATGCTATTATATGTTATAATGTTATTATAATAGGAACTGAATTGCTACAATGGACAGCATGTAAAAATATAGGAAATTTCATGCATATGATTTTGCTGCATTGCCAGGAAATGGGAATTTCTTCATTGGATTTTATATTAATTGAATTTCATTGGATTTAATATGAATGAAGAGTTAAAGATATGAGCCACTACACGTAGAAACAACAATTTGGTCAATCACGTTTCAGATTTTTTAATAAATCACATCTGTAAAATGTTTTTACACGGCAGCAATAAGATCATTAAAATATCCAACACTGTGTTTATCCACTCTAAACCACCGCATTATCTGAAACTTAAAAGATACTTAAGATGACTTTAAGCTCCACCCACTTGTTTCCTTATATGTATACATATGTAAAGACTTTAAGCTCCACCCACTTGTTTCCTTATATGTATACATATATAAGGGTTACATATATTTTTTTATATCAGCTCATGGTATAAACAATAAAGAAATGATTTTCCAACAAGCTGTTCTGTAAAGGTCTGCATAGTGAAACAAGCATTTTTATTTCTAACATCATCAAAAGATTTTTACTTTTATCACGTACATGTCTGAAAAAGATTTCTACTTTTATTACGTACATGTCTGAAAAAGATTTTTACTTTTATCATGTACATGTCTGAAAAAGATTTTTACTTTTATTACGTACATGTCTGAAAAAGATTTTTACTTTTATTACGTACATGTCTGAAAAAGATTTTTACTTTTATTACGTACATGTCTGAAAAAGATTTTTACTTTTATTACGTACATGTCTGAAAAAGATTTTTACTTTTATTATGTACATGTCTGAAAAAGATTTTTACTTTTATTACGTACATGTCTGAAAAAGATTTTTACTTTTATTACGTACATGTCTGAAAAAGATTTTTACTTTTATTACGTACATGTCTGAAAAAGATTTTTACTTTTATTACGTACATGTCTGAAAAAGATTTTTACTTTTATTATGTACATGTCTGAAAAAGATTTTTACTTTTATTACGTACATGTCTGAAAAAGATTTTTACTTTTATTACGTACATGTCTGAAAAAGATTTTTACTTTTATTACGTACATGTCTGAAAAAGAAAATACTTTTTTAGAATATCAGCAATATCAACTGGCAAAGATTAATTGTGATATCTGTGATATCTGTTGTTTAAAATAAAAAGATGTCATTTGGCTCGTCAGCAATGTTACGAATCTGTCATTGTGAAATCAGGATGAATTGACCGTGCACGTGAATTACTAACTGATGATCACGTGTGTGTGTTGTGTTTCGTTCAGACAGATGACGTGACGCAAACAGAGACGCTGCCATCCTCAGAATCGCCGGAGAAACAGCAGCCCAAGCGGCTCCACGTCTCCAACATCCCCTTCCGCTTCCGCGACCCTGACCTCAGGCAGATGTTCGGGGTGAGTGACCCCAAAGTTCTCAACAAAATCACACTCAGAGTTTCACATTAAAAATTCTGTAATATAATAAGAATATACTGTAAGAAAGTAGCAGATACAGAGAAAAAAATGCAGCTTGTCATGTTAGTGAGGAACCACAGTGTGTACACTCCTCTGTGCCTCTGACACTGGAGACTCCTTCCATAAATGTTAAATGAACATCTCTGTACAGAAAACCTCATCATATCGATGAGCTGTTACTATAGAAACAATAAACCTGCGAGGTGAGTGTGTGATGCTAACCTGGAGGCAACAAACTTCCCTCACTCATTACCAACATTAGCCTCGTAGCTCCAGTACAAAGCTACGGAAGTGAACGTGTCTTGGCTGAGTAACTGAGCTTGGAGGAAAGAGAACGTTGTGTACATTTCATTTCTGGCCACACTCTCCCTTCTTCTGTTTCCTGTTGTTGAACTACAGCTGCATTTTGGCTCGTCTGAGCAGCACTCATTAGTTTGGGCCTGTGATCTCACACACGCGCGCACACACACACGCAGTGTAGTTACGAACACTCTGTCATAGGTCCAATATTAATTACAGCAAAGCTGTCCATGCATAAAACATGCCTCATCTCCCTTTCTCCCTCACTCTCTCTCTCTCTCCCTCCCTCTCTCTCTCTCTCTCTCTCTTCAATTGTCTGCTTTATTGTTCTGCGTGTTGGATCAGGGCCTGGCCGAGCTGGTAATTAGCTCGCAGGCTTTGTGCGTGTGGTGAAAGTGTTTGTGGCTTGTGGATTTATGATGATAGGAGGGCTTGTTAAGCGTGCACACATACACACACACACACACAAGCTGGCATGAGAGAGGGTTTTGAATTGATCGCCGCTAGCATTGTTGGCGAGAATCGCCCAGGAAATTTATCACTATCCAAAACTTTGTCTATTTGCAATGGACGCATGTCGAGCCATCCGGCCAAATGTGCTGCAGTAATCGCTCACAAGCGCTACGAGGCACTGCGCATTGTTCTCACTGCCCTCAAGGCGCACACTACATACCCCCGCTGCCCAAATGTGCCAATTCATCTCCTATACGCTCCATCTGTTAGCACAATCAAATGTTAGCCAGTCTTATGCTAATGACTCTCTCAATCATAAAGCTGAGAAGGACTAATTAGCCAGACAGCTAGTTCAGGTGAGTGTCACTAATTAGCTAAAAGCTTTGCTAACCATGACCTAGCCATAAGTGATACCTAGCGTCACTAGGGTAAAGCTGCTAATTGGATGTGGTGTGAGAGGCTCATTAAGTGTTATAAAGGATATAAGATGTATAAGATGATCAGTAAGAGAGGAAAAGAAGTGAAGTCTGAAGATAAAAGAGATGCTGTGGGTCTCAGTTTTGAGGTCTCGTGTGTGTAGTGACAGAGTTAAAAAGTTTTCCGAGCGCACTTTTCCAGCTTCACCTGCAGCAGTCAGTCTCAGAAGGATACATGCTACAACCACAAAGTAGTTTGTTTTATTTGTTATGCAACGATGGGGTTTGTCCCAAAAAAAAACTCTTTTTATGCTTCATATCAACAGTACTGTCACACACACACACACACACACACACACTCTTTGTCTCATTAATCTGTATGTCATTTTACCAATGACAGCAGTCTCTGAAATGGAAAGTGAGAGAGAGAAAAAGAGAGAAAGAGAGAGAGAGAGAAGTAAGAAATATAAAAAGTGCTGTTTGGTAAAGTGAATCCTACATTGATTTGGTGTCACATACAACATATTCATAATAATAGGTTAATAATATTATGCTAGCATTTTACTAGCACATGATTTTTTGTTGTGGTTGCCATATATGAGACACATATACTACATACCGTATATACACTACATACATTATACACACTGTATACACTATATACTCTCCATACATTATACACACTGTATACACTATATACACTCCATACATTATACACACTGTATACACTATATACACTCCATACATTATACACACTGTATACACTATATACACTCCATACATTATACACACTGTATACACTATATACACTCCATACATTATACACACTGTATACACTATATACACTCCATACATTATACACACTGTATACACTATATACACTCCATACATTATACACACTGTATACACTATATACACTCCATACATTATACACACTGTATACACTATATACACTCCATACATTATACACACTGTATACACTATATACACTCCATACATTATACACACTGTATACACTATATACTCTCCATACATTATACACACTGTATACACTATATACACTCCATACATTATACACACTGTATACACTATATACACTCCATACATTATACACACTGTATACACTATATACACTCCATACATTATACACACTGGATACACTATATACACTCCATACATTATACACACTGTATACACTACATACATTACATACATTATACACACTGTATACACTATATACACTCCATACATTATACACACTGTATACACTATATACTCTCCATACATTATACACACTGTATACACTATATACACTCCATACATTATACACACTGTATACACTACATACATTACATACATTATACACACTGTATACACTACATACACTACATACATTATACACACTGTATACACTACATACATTACATACATTATACACACTGTATACACTACATACACTACATACATTATACACACTGTATACACTATATACACTCCATACATTATACACACTGTATACACTATATACACTCCATACATTATACACACTGTATACACTATATACTCTCCATACATTATACACACTGTATACACTATATACACTCCATACATTATACACACTGGATACACTATATACACTCCATACATTATACACACTGTATACACTACATACATTACATACATTATACACACTGTATACACTACATACACTACATACATTATACACACTGTATACACTATATACACTCCATACATTATACACACTGTATACACTATATACACTCCATACATTATACACACTGTATACACTATATACTCTCCATACATTATACACACTGTATACACTATATACACTCCATACATTATACACACTGGATACACTATATACACTCCATACATTATACACACTGTATACACTACATACATTACATACATTATACACACTGTATACACTATATACACTCCATACATTATACACACTGTATACACTACATACATTACATACACTACTCCGAGATATATGAGACTATTGACAGCCAGTTTGATTGCACACTGCATTGCCAGTTTATTACTGGTACTGAATGGAAACAGCTTAGCATTAGCTACTTTTTTGTCACGCTAATTGTCTAGCACAAAAACATCACTTGAAGCTGTTCCTACATGTTGAAAGTGATGTGAATTAGCTGGGAGAGAGACAGGAGAGGCAGGGTAGCAGTCTGGACATGCTCAGTAGTAATAAACAGTCCCTGGTGTTAGCGATGACCTTTCAACCAGGCTAATTAATCTACGCTAACAGCCCATTATGGCTTGATAAGCACCAGAGGGATAGTCTGGTTCACGAGACACCCAGCATCACCTGTAGGAATTACAGAGGGAAAGGATTGAGTGTACTTTATTCTGAGTCCTCATTTAACAGGTGATAATTGAATAAAAATCAAATTAGATAAAGTTATGAATTTAAGTGTCACACTGTAGCTGTTTGTGAGAATAAAAGCAGCCGATTCATTTCTGTTCCCCTGAGTCGTATGGTTTCCCCAAATTGGGGGCCAAGTTCCTCCCTGTTGTGGGTAAATGAAGGCGACGTGACCAGCTTGACACGATAATTGGATTTAATGCAATAATACAGCGGCCACAGACAGCAATTAAAATTCTCCCTCGTTCTCAGATCGTTAAGGGGAGGAGTGCGCTACTCATCCTCCTACTTCAGGCTCATTATGACGCGACCTGAACTGAATCACTGAATGGAAGAGCAAAGGCCCTGTGGGAGAGTCACGTCACTATCACTCCACACACACAAACAGTGAGACAGTAACAGTGAGACAGGTGGACAAGTGGAGAAAAAGAAAGTCAAAAGACAGAGCAAGAGAAGAGAAGATGTAAAATTAATTTCAATAATTTCATTAATTACAAAGTTGAGTGAAGCAAGTTTTAAAGGAACACTGTACAATTTGAGCTCTAGTCTTACTAATAATACTGTTAATACTTCTAACAAACACAACATAAACCTCAGTCATAAATCATTCTCTTCCCTTTATTCTCTTCTCTTTGCAGCAATTTGGGAAGATTTTAGACGTGGAGATCATTTTTAATGAACGGGGATCTAAGGTAAGTTCTTCTTCACTCTCCTCCTCCCCACTATTTTTTTCTTTCTTTCTCCTCTGAGTGCTGGTTTCATTTCTGTCTAACTGAAAAACCTAGAGAAAGCTGAAATTAAAGACATCAGTACATGAACTCCTATTTTTTTCTTCTTTGCTGGAATGAACACTAAATATATATTTTACTTCCTGGCTGTAAAAATGACAGAATGTTTACCCTTTTCTGGTGAATCCAGTTTTCCGTCTTTCTCTCTGCCCCCCATCAGCTCGACAAGATTAAGCTCTGGATAAATCTGTCTTCCCCTCTGCAGCACACATTTATTGTTTGTGTCCTACAAAGCCCATTACCCATGGTGCCTTGCCCCCCCTTCGCCACCAGCGTGCCGGCATAATGAACCGAGCGGGCCATTAATAAACAATCTATTTCCTATGACGCTTCGGCAATTTGCATTCAATATGTTTGTCTGCTTTGAAAAATGGCGGCTGCTTTCTCTCTCCTCTCGTGTAAGCTAATTATATGTGCATGAGGAGAAAAAAGGCAGAAACAAGACGGAAAAAGACACACAGGAAAACACACGTTTAGCCCTGTGTGTGTGTTCTGTATGAGTCGTTCTGGCTGTGACTGTGTCTGAGGAGAGTGCTAATGTAATCTCATTCAAATGTATTCTAATGAGAGAACATGGATTTTCAACTAATGGAGTCATATTTAAAGCTAAATGTATGAACCACGCCCTTTCCTCTAACTCCACCCCTTCCTCTAACTCTGCCTCTTCCTCTAACGATAATAATCGTGCGACTTTATGGGAGAGCTGGTACAGTTGTAACATGTTTTAATTTGAGTTTTCTGTCTCAGTACTGCGCATGTTGCAGCTCTTAACACTGTCTTAAAGCAAGAAATGAGTGGGACAGTTGCACCGCAGGTTTCTCACACTGCATGCTTTCTCACAATCTTGCGAACAGAATTAGCAGTGACACTAACTAAACGGCGCTAACAGTGAAAGTGTGTGTAGAGCTAAGTGTCCATGACTGCACAGATTTTAGTCTTTTCAGAAAGAACTTTTTTTTGCTTACCTGGCACGAAATGGGAAATGGGAGCTCAGTGGTTACGCTGGCTTTAAAAGGTTTGGGCTACCAGTTGGAAGGTTTTCCAAGCTGCCATGGTTGTATCCTTTAGCAAGTCCCATAATGCTCACCTGCTCAGGTGTATCCTGTCTCAACTGTAAGTCGCTTTGGATAATAGTGACAGCTAAATAAAGAAATGTAAAATGGGCTTTTCTCAAATATCTCCAGAAATCCTGCTGTTTTTTTTTTTTCTGTTTGTTTGTTTGTTTTTGTCAGACACGGAGAAATGACACGTTTGTACACGGATGTGATGAAGTCATGGCTGTGCATTTAGAGGAAACAAACGTTACAATTGCGTTGGCTTTCCCCAACTATAGTAACATTAGTCCAGATGTATTCAACAAAAATGAATAAAGGTCCAGATACGTAAAATTCCCCCGCTTTCCAAATGAACAGCAGTTACCTTTAACTGCTTAACTATTAATGATCAGTTCCTGACTATAAATAAACCGATTTTAAGTGATGTTTTCTTTCAAGGCGATTCACGTTACCACTTCCGCCTCGCCTCACACACTCTGCACAGATATCTCTTTTAAATCTGTCGCAGCGAGAGTAAACACACACTTCCCTGTCCAGTCATCTTTAAACATTCTGTCTTACTTGTCAATTGTTTTTTTTTTTTTAAACAAGGAACGTTGTGAGTTTTCTAATCAGACTACAGAGGAGACATGAAAATGAAAAAACTGTATTAAAGTCTGTGACCATTCTCTCCTTCCTGAGTTTATGTCTTTAGCCCTGTAGCTAGTCTCTGGTCCAATGAGCTGCCTTCAGCTAAATCATTTACATAAAATGCCTGTGATTGGATAAAGCACTACAGAGGATCTGCTTCATGTTTAGAAACCTGAAGTCACTGAGCTATGGCTGGATTTCTTTCATTTCTCTGCGTCCACACCCAGACTGCAGTCCTCCGTTTGACTATCCCCAGACTTTGTCATTTTTTATGATTATATTATTTTGATCTCATTAATTGTGAAAATAAATGACTTTCTTGGAACGTTATTGTAAAATGTGTGAAGACTGTTCCAGTGAGCAGATTTAGTGCATGTAAATCCTTACAGGAGTGATTTATTTCAATTTCATATCAACTGGAGATTAAATTGTATTCATTAAAGCTAAAGACGTTTAATAGAACAGTTCTCTTTCTCACTTCCTCCTTTATGTATCACTGCGTTTCCGTGGCGACCTCACAGCTCCTCTCTTTTCCACTAACAGTCTGTAATGAAACATTACTTCCTTTCTGCTGCTGTCCACTTCCTGCTGCTCACAACGCTTTATTCTCTTTCTTTCTCCCTTTCCTCTTTCTCTGTTCTGTCTCTGTCCATAACACCTTCTCTCCTCCGCTGTGCTCTCTTCTTCTCTGCACTCATCCTCAGGGCTTTGGTTTTGTAACTTTTGAAATGAGCACAGACGCAGATCGAGCGCGGGAGAAACTAAACGGTACAATCGTAGAGGGACGCAAGATCGAGGTGCTTTTCTCCTTTTCACTTCTTTTCATCTCCATCTTCCCTCTGCTTTTCCCTTTTCTCATTTTCCTGTCTTTATCTCTCTCTCCTTACTGTTTCTTTCCTTTCTTTCCCTCTTCTCTTCTCTTCTCTTCATTTCTCTTCTTTTCTGTGTGTGTGTGTGTGAGTGTGTGTTTGTGTGTGTGTGTGTGTGTGTGAGTGTGTGTGTGTGTGTGTTGTATGTGTGAGTGATATCCCCCAGAGAAAGACACAAAGCCTCATCCTCATCTCTGATTGGAGAACACCAGCATGGAATCATCCAATCAACTCTTGATCATATCAGATTACAAATCGATCACATTTTACATTATTTTACTTTTTATTTATGCTTGATATTATTTAGATTTTCATCTGGATTATCAGACAGTGATTTTCCAAGATTTTAGTTGTGCATTTGCATGTGGTAATGAATTTAAATTCATTCATTCACTGTGTCTCAGAAATCGATGCTGGAATAAGTATTTTCTGTTGCAGTGGGTTTGTCCTGCTTCAATTTTTTTTAATGTAATTTTTATTTATTTATTTATTTTGTAAAATGCTGTACAGCAGCATGACTGAGATGATGAGATCACACACACACACACACACACACACTGCATGCCGTGCACTGACTTCATTCTGTTCTCCTGTTGTGTTTGTGACCAAATTCTCTTTTTTAATATTTCTGGGGTTTTTTTTCTCTTTCTGTGAGCAGGTGAACAACGCTACAGCGAGAGTGATGACGAACAAGAAGGCGGCGAATCCTTACACAAACGGTACTGAGGCTAAAGTTTGTACACTACACAATCACTCAGAATGTTAGTACAAACCTGAGCCATGACTTTGGGGTTCACAGTGTAGCATTCCTTACCGATGATGATGTATCAGATCAGTAGCTCTATCACATGCAGTGTGTCTCTCTCTATTTCCACTCACTCAGTAAAGATGGGAAGCTGTAATTGAGACATTACTCTAGAGCTCGTAGTCTGAAATGGCTACAGAACTGAATATTTCTGTTTCTCATTTGATGTGACATTTTATTGCATTTAAATTGGACCCCATTCTGACAGCCAACGATTCAGTCAGAAATGATCGTGTGTCTCGTTTCTCTCTCTCTCTCTCTCTCGCTCTTTCTCTCGCTCACTTGCTCTGACTCAGCATACACTTTTTTTACTTCAGTTTTGAATTCAGAGATGAAAAGTTCAGTGAAAGTGTGTTGACTAATTTCATTAAAAATAAATGATATAGAAAACAGAAGCTGGTTGTTTTTATTGTGATGCTGCAGATTATTAATCACTCACTGTACCTACAGAGCAGCTCAGTCAAAATAAGACATTAATTAAGATGAATAGTCATAGATAGATAGATAGATAGATAGATAGATAGATAGATCTATATAAAGCTAGAAAGATGCAGTACATTAGTGTGTTGAAGCGAGGTGTATACTGCATGATTGATTATACGTGTCCTCTTCTTTTCAATCTTCTCTTGCATTCTTTCACATATTTACATTCTCTCATCACTTCTTTCTCTCTTTCTTCTCTCTTCTCCTCTCTTTCGCTCACTGTATTTGCTTAATTGTGTGTGTGCGTGTGTGTGTTTTGCAGGCTGGAAGCTGAATCCTGTGGTGGGAGCTGTTTATGCACCTGAACTTTACGCAGGTGAGACACACACACAAACATTTTTCTCTCTCTCTCTCTATCTCTCTCTCTTCCTGCAGTGTAGTTGTTGTGCTTTGTAGCTGTGTGTGTGCGTGTGTGTGTGTGTGTGAGTGAGACGGGTAATATTTCATCAGGAAGAAGTGCTGACCACATTGAAGCTGTAACTGCATGACTTTCTGCTCATTAGGCTAAAGTCTGTTCATTCCTCAGACAGCTTTACAGCCATCCTCTAAATAACACAACCTGACACACACACACACACACACACACACACACATTCACACTGACTGTTAAGACCTGGCTGTAGAAATGGACCTTATGTAACTTTTAAATAAACCTCGCAGCTATACAGATAAAATTGAATTGAAGTGATGAACAGAAACAACAGAGCAGAAAGAACCAAAATAAAGGTGAGACACGGAACAGGTGAACACATTAGTGTAATCAACCAATGTCATGACAGCTGCCAGAAGGAGTGAAGTTTTCTGTAAGGAGATGTTTATTTACCATTTATGGAAGGAGTCTCCAGTGTCAGCGTTTTGGAACAGTCAGAGGTAAAGCTGTAACTTTAAGTTTTCCGACTTCTTCAGGACACTTTGCAGTTTCTCAGTAACATGAAAAGGACAGGAAAAAAAAGAGGCTGGTGATCGAACAACTATTAATAGCTGCTGTAAAGTAAGTGAGAACAGGAACTAACTTGTTTTGAGGATGTTCCACAACATTAATGGAAACTATATATGGATAAAAAGTATGACATTTTTCTAATAAATTAAAAAAAATGTAATTGTTGGTAAATTGCTGTGGCATAATAGGAATGAAACACTGTTATTAAAAAAAAAACTTTGGGCCAGGAACAGTAACACATCATCACACCACCCAGACGTTGATTTATTTTCATATTACAGCACTGCACAGAGTGTTTTATTCTGCACATTACATACATATCTAAGACGTGGCACTGCAGCCATAATGTAAACAGATAGATCAGAATCGTCAACACTCAGCACATCGTCTCACACATATGGTAATTATTATTGTTGTTCCTGATGCATGTGGGTCCTGTGTGTTATTGATTTGTGGTGTGTGGATCATTTCAGGGCTGAGCTCTGTTCACAAGAATATCACACACGGCTCACTTACACACACAGACAAAGGAGCAGGAACATCAGAAATAAGCGATAAAGTGACAACTGTTTGTTGTAAGCATGTCACACACACCGTGAATGCACACACCATTACACTCCCATTCAGAGACTGCTTGTATACTAACATATGCATAATTACACACATACACACACACACACACACACACAGCACAGCACAGACATGTCTCTTTGCGATGGTGTCATAAATCACGGCGAATGTTTTAGCGTGTAGCAGGCGGGAGGCTCTCGGCTGCTATGATTCATCAGCTGCTAATTTTTCAGCGCAGTTTGCCAAGCCTAAACGGCAGCATATGCTGACCAGCTGGGCCCAGAGAGACACGCTCTTTAATCTAACACACACACACACACACACACACACACACACACACAGGAATGCAGGAATGAAACTAAGAATATGACAGATGTGACAGAATGGAACGCCTTGTGAAGATAAAGAAGAGACGAGAGGAAACAAGATGAAAGTCTTTGCAGTCTAAAGTTCTCTTATCGAGTTCTGATACAGCTCCGTAGATTCGTCTTCGCATTCTGAGCCAGTTCGAAAGTCCTGATGCAGTTCTGTTTGGTTCTAGAGTACTGACTCCGTTCTGTGGTTCTAATTCTGATGCAGTTCTGAAGTGCAGCTCTATACAGCAGATGCTGTTCTGCAATTACTTTGCATTTTTATGCAGTTTTATAGTTCTGATGTAGACATGAAGTTCTGTTCTACAGTTCATTTAAGAGTTCTGATGCAGTTCTAATGTTCTGATGTGGTTAGGAAGTTCTGTTTATAGTTCTGATATTCTACCCAGCAGATGCTATTGCAAAATTATTTTCTAGAGTACTGATTCATTCCTAGAGTTCTGCTGCCAGTCCTGATGTGGTTCAGAAGTACAGTTTCAGACATCTGATACAGTTCTAGAGTCCCAGTTTAGCGTTATCATGCAGTTTACAGTTCCTCATCCAGTATAGTTCTAGAGGACTATTTTATAGATCTAATGCAGATTTGCAGTTCTGATGCAAGTTCTGAATTTCTGATGCTGGTGTGAAGTTCTGTTCAGATGCAGATGCAGACATTCTGCTCAGATGCTCAAATGCAGATTTGTGGTTGTTTGGGAATTTGTTTTCTGATGATTCTCGAATTCTATTTTAGAATTCCGAAATTATATTTTGTAATTGTTAAAGATTTATAGCTTTATTGTTTTAATTTCAGTTCTGTTTGCAGTGGCTTTTGCATTCAGATGTCATGTCCTCTCTCTCTATCACTCTGATCATTCACCATGCTGTTGTTCAGACTGAGCTATTGGCAGGAGAAGGGGTGGGGTGGTTGGGTTGGGGGGCAGGAGAACCTCTTCAGTACCAGTGGGGGGACCACTGGGGGGTCTGCATGGCGCCAAAACAGCTCTTCTTTTCTCCATCCTGCAACATAAACCTCCCTGTGAGCACAGTGAGAGCAGCAGGGAAGGGGAGACAGGAACAGAGAGGGGGATTGGCTTATTTCAGTGTGATTGGGTTCCCTGTCTGAGGAGGGAAATGAAGTAATCGCCCAAAATGTGCTTCCTGAGAGAGAGGCATCTCTGGTTCTCTGTTTAGCATCGTGTGTTAGTATTTATCTGATATCAAGGCATCCACCAAGAATGTGTGTGTGTGTGTGTGTGTGTGTGTGTGTGTGTGTGTGTTGGCTAAATCAATATTTTTTGCTTTTTTTCCTTTGCACCATAGTTCAGTGCAAACATTCAGACTGGAACATAACGAAACTCAAGCAGTGTTCTGCACAGAGGAACTGTGTACAGCTGGGATTTAGCACTGAACATGCCCATAAATCTAAACTATTAAAGTGTTATTGTAGCAGGAATGATGAAACAAAGCACTTCAGCACCATGGACGTCTATAATTCAGCACCACAAACAGCCATAATTCAACATCACGGATTCTGTGTGGCTGTGATTTAGCACCACACGCTGTTCTTCATATAAACTCCTGAACATTTAGTATAATACATATGATTTAAAAAAAAAAAAAAAGCACTTCAGCCACGTGGGGAAAACGTGATTCAGCCCAATGATCAGCTGTGATTCAGTAACATTCAGTACTATTCAGTTTATTCAGTACTATGAATGACTATATACCATGGAGAGCTGTGATTCAGTTCTTTGGCCAGCTGTGATTTAGTGTCATAATCACTTGTGATTCAGAACCACAGTCATGATTCAGTACCATGGACAGCTCTCGTTTAGTACCATGGAGAGCTGTGATTCAGTACCATGGACAGCTCTCGTTCAGTACCATAGACAACTCTATGATTCAGAATCATACACAGGTGTGATTCAGTACCATGAACAGTGTAATTCAGTACAATAATAAAAACACTGGCGCAATATTTTTATCTGTAGAAACTCTAACATTAACATTTCCATGATTTCCATAAAGGTTTTGTTTTACTGGAACTGCTGTGTGAGCATCATATTAATAACAAATGAGAAAACGTGGGGAAAATAAATGAAAAACTGTATTCGTTGTAACAGGGGTTGTAAACATTCGGACAGGAGAGAGAAAGTAAGAACCAGGAGCGTGTCACATGATGTGAGGAACAGTGATATGACAGTGGAACGTGAGAACCCTCGGAGATAGCTGGAGTAGCTGAAGGACTTCTTCTGATCGTCTCGTAGAATTAATTCCATCCCAATCCTGTTTGAGTACCCTTACCACTTAAATACGTGTGTGCGTGTGTGTGTGTGTGTATGTGTGTGTGTGTGTGTGTGTGTGTGAAGGAGGTAATTAAGCACTAGCCGTTGATTAGATAGCTGCTCTCATCCCTAGATTAGATGCTCAGCGTGTCAACGACTTAAACAGCCGGCATCAAAGAGACTGGTGGTGTTGAATCCCGGCAGGATTCCCAAACACATACTGGAGTTTTCTTTTTGTCTCTCCGGAAATTTCCAGATCATGGAGGCTCTTTGGTGACTCAGTGTCATAGACGTGCTTTTTTGTTTGTTTTGTTGATTCGTTTGTTTGTTTTGTTATTATGGAATTTTGTTCTCTGTTTTTGATCCAGGAAACTATAGGCTATAGAGTTCTGATGGAGTCCGGAAGCTCTGTTTGAAAAGTACTGATGTAGTTCTGAGGTTCTGC